>NC_062970.1:13675750-13719163 GCF_023119035.1 Salvia hispanica
AGTTGGATTGTAAAGAATTGTTTGAAGAATTGAACGCGATCACAATTAAGATCGTGGCCAGATCGTGAATTGAACAAGAATTGAAAGAGAATTGAAGGAGAATGACAATTGCGATTGAACGGAATTGAAGGAGAACGAAATTGATCGTCGACGATGGAAGGAACGTCCCCCAAAGGTTTTGCATATTTGGGATATAATTTGTAATTTCCTAAAATACCTCGGCATGTTTTAATTGAATAAAATTAAAAATAAATTGTAAATTAACCCTAGCCACAAGATTAAGAAAATGGAAGGCCTAATTTAGTCCTGTTGGGCCCTTAAGAATGGTTCGACATTGATCACAACTTAATATATATATATATATATATAGGGAGATGATAAAAAATAAGATGCATTTAAATCAAGAAATGCAGCCAAACCCGGGCCATGGATTAGATGATCTAATGGCCAAAAATTTAAACCCTAAAATACAAAGGTCATAATTAAGTAGTTTTAGGTCATATTATAAGATTCGGGTTTATGTCATGTTAAGATCATTTTAGGTCATGCTTTGTTAGCATGACATAAAAATAAACTAACTATGACATAAAAATGGCCTATGTATGATCTTGTTTTGCGTTTCTGTATTTAAATCTAGTCTTTATGGATCAAAACCATATATATATATATATATATATATATAGGGGAGCATTAAGCTCCTTTTACCCCTTTAGATACTATTTCCTTCATAATATTAACCATTAGATTAGAGATTTGAGCGGTCAAATCAAGATTAAGAACCGAACCCGTGTTGCATTATGTCATATTCGTGCATTAGAGGTATAAGAGAAAAAAGGCACTAGATTACAATAATTAGGATTTTTTGGGAAAAAACTGATTGAATACCATTCTAATTTCATCATTCACTCTCTCTCATCAACCACGTTCCTCAATTCTTCTCTCCACAAAAAACCTACCGCCCAAATTGATGTCGAGAAAAACTTCCGCCATCGTCTCCGCCGTAAAAACGTGGTAGAATCATGGGTCATCTGCCGAAAAAATCAACGTCGTTCCGATTCCGACCCTAAAGGACCGATTTTTAGTTCTGTCGCGATTGAGTTTCAAGTTCCGATTTTGGTTTCGAAGATTCGATTTTGGTAATAAACACTTTTAAATCGTTTGGTCAATTTTTCTATAAAAAATGAAATTGTAATCTATTGAACTAGGTTCAAAAATTTATTTAATTTTTTAGTTTATTCTTGAGTTGTATTTGGTATATGTTCGATTATCGGTGAAACCATACGTTTTGTATATGTTTCGGAAATTGTCGATTTTGTGTTCCTTGTGTTGTCGATTCGTCCATTATTGACGATTTGGTTGATTATTGAGTTATATCTATATTTTTTGTCGATTTGGATGAAGGAATTCAACGGATTTCGTTGGTGTGTATTGGGGAACATCAATGATGAAGAGGGCAAACCCTTCAAGAGTCAACCAACACAGTAAGGTTCGTAATTGTTTCCCTTTGTATTGATGCATTATTCCTTGGTTGTACTACATTATTGAACATTATCTTGCTTTATACGTATTCATAGATAAATTATGCATTATTGTGAATGTTGTGTTTTCATGATTTGGTTTGAATATGAAACGATTGGTCACAATTAGATGAAGCATTTTTGTTGGTTGGTGCATTATTATTTTATGGTTTTGATGTATGTGGTAATGTTCATGTAATTCAAGCATTGTTTCAATTGAATTGATGCATTATTTGGTTGAAAATGAACATTATTTGTTCATTGTGTTTACGGATAATAATATGTACATTGGTTACATTGAAACAGTTTCAAATATGTACATTAACTTATGCATTATTTAGTTGAAAATGTACATTATTAAGTAATGGTGTGTACGTTTTTAAGTATAAGCTAAACTGTACTATTTCTAAGTTTGAATCTTTGTATTAGTTACCCAATTTGTAACAAATATTTGCATTATTAAGTTCATATTATGCATTATTATGCTGATATTATGCATTACATAGTAGACATTTTACATTATTGAGAAAAGGTGTTTATCTATGCATCGGATAAATTGATTTTTATGCATTATTTACTCATTTGTTAACATTAATGTGCAAAATTTTTGGCATTTGGAAAACTCATGGAATACATGTCTTTCTTTTTTTTTTCGGGAAGTAAATCGCTTGATTTTGATGAAGCATAGATGATGTAATTCTAATTGTATTAGCCCGAAGCTTCGCATAGATTATCGGAGGACAAAGCAGAGACAAGGACATCCCGTAAAGAGTGGATAGGATGTAGGGGGGAGAAGTATGGGGAGTGATCGTATGGATACTTTATGGATAGCTTAATGTTGGAAGTGATAATATCGGGCTTATTGGTTAGCTAGTTGTGAACAATTTCAAGTTTTATGAACTTGTGCAAATTAAGCTTCAATCGTGGAGAACATTCGATAACGAACACTACACATAAAAACAAAACAACATGCATATCGGAATTTATAGTCATTATATGCCATTCGTACATTACGGGAAAAAATGAATGCATTATAGATCGATATTGTACATTACATAAATCGTGAAATACAAAAACAGGAGTCCTATGAGAAAATAAAGTCAAATCTTTGAGGAGAAAATCAAGCTACTTTCCATAACTAAATCAAATGTGAAAGACAATAAGGCCCTTTTCGATTATTTTAATGAATATAATTTAATTAATCGCCTATTTTGGGGGCCCTTAGATCTTCAAAGGATGGACAAGATTAAAAAGGAAAAAGAACAAAATATGAGAAAGTATATGAATACATCCCTATATATATATATATATATATAGGGATGATCGTGTCCATAACAAATTCGTCAAAAAACAAAACAAATCTGGCATTGGATCTTGTGATGTAACCGTTAGATTAATGACACGTGTCATCTAATAATATAGATTGTGTAGTCTAATAATGTAGCTCGATGAATAATGTAACACGCTTTAGTCTAATAATGTAGATTGTATAGTCTAATAATGTAGCTCGTTTAATAATGTAACGTTTTCCGTAATAATGTATGATATTATGATCACGACCCCCAATCAAAGGGACCCAAGGGCCAGATTCGTTTTGATTTTTGAATTTCCATTATGGACCATAAATTATATATATATATATATATATATATATAAAAAAAAATTTTTAGGGGAATTATTTAAAAATTTGAGAAATGGGGTCAAATGGACCACTAATCCACAAGATTAAAAAAATGTCAACAAATACCACATTATGTCAAAAAGGGGGGTATAATTGTAATTTCAATAAAAAAAAAGTTTAAAAACAAAAAAACGTATTTAACCCAATTTTTTAAAACCTCTTTAAACTCTTAAAAAATTTAAATCTTTATCTTTATCAATTAACCCCTTTCAAAACTAAAATTCCCCTTTCTTCAAAATTCAAACCGAAAACATTCCAACAGAGTTTTCTACAATGACGATAAAAGAAAAAAATAAAAAAGAATCGGTTGAAACATCTTTTGGCAATTGGCAAGCAAGTCGAAGAGAATAGACATTCCAAATGGGCCTTGAAATTTTTTCGTTAAGAAATTGATTCAAATTTAAGATATTGCTTGTTTTTGGGTTATTAAAAAAATCTGGTTTTCTTTTTTATGAATTGTTTCCCCGCAAAATTTTTTTTGTTGATTAGCGATGGTAAAATCAAAGATGGAAACGAAAAATCTTTGGAAAACGGAAGAGAAAAAGATCCCCTTTCCCAGAAGGATTTTTTAAAAATTTTTTTAAGATTATTGACATTTTATATACTAGCTATTGACATAGCTATAATAAATACGGAGAGTGTATTTGTTTGAATAGGGGACATAATTATATTGACAAGTGTATGCTTTTTTGAATCGCCGTTGATGGGATTTCGAATTTACTCCAATTTGGGGGATCGTTGGAATTTGATGGGAATTGGGGATGATTTCTTTTCCCGTTTTTGGGGGAATTTTCCTTCTTCGATTTCATTGTAGTTGATTTTGATGTGATTAATACTAGAATAATTAGTTTTCTTAGAATTAATTTCGATGATTTTTTTTTATTAGAAATTTGGAAAAGCGAAATTTAACATCGAGAACATCAAGCATCCCCTTTTGGGAAAGGATTTGTTTAAATTTTTAAGATTTTTGAATTTTATTAAAAAACATTGACATAGCTATAAAAGTATACATATGTTAACATGATATCGATATTGTGAATAGGTATGTTTTTTTAAGGTTGCATAGTTATATTCACTTTAAAACGGATCAATTTACAATTAGACGTCTTAAAAAAGGGTATTAAAAGTGTATGCTTGTTTAATTTTTGGAATAGTTATATTCACATTAAAAAAAGGGTCATTTCACTAATTGATTGGCTTTGTTTGGCGGTGGTCCCGGGCCGTTGCGTTAGCCATCAAGAGGCCGCGGCCGATGAAATGGGGCCTTTCTGCGGACCCGGATTTCAGGGAGGGCCCTTTTTGGACATGCTCTTTGATGGGGTGTGTTTCGGGGGGGTCGTGGCTCCACTCCGTTCCAAAATATGGCGTTTTCAATTTAAGAATAAAAAGAATGGTGGAATATATATATATATATATATATATATCCCGTATTTTTTGGCCCCGATGATGTTGGGGGGGAAGGGGGAGATGATATCGGGGGAGAGAAAGGCTTCCCCCGGTGAAGTTGGGTCCATGGGGGGAAGAACAAGTGCCTCAACAACAAATCCCCGATGTTGAGGGTGTTGGGTTTCCCAACCCTCTAAAAAAGAATTCCTAGTTTGTGCTTAATCACATGAATTACGGGAAGATCAATCTTGCAAGGTCCAAAAACCCCTCACACATCAAATCTAATTTTTATTTGGGAGGGGTGTGATAGGGGTTTATCGCACTTGGAACCAAACATCCCAACGTGGGAAAGTTTGTTCATTTGCCCAAAGATGTTCCTTCAAGACAAGCCGATTTTTTGACCCCGGAAAACAATATCCAATCAATAGTTATTCAAAAAAAAAGAAAGTTCTTGAAGATTTATAATTTCCAATTTTTAAATTTTGGGACATTTCTTTGAGAATTTATACTCTTTTTTGTTTACATATTTTCTGAGGGACATTAGATTACTCCGCATTTTATATACTAACATTGTAGAATAATTTAAAGCGGTTGAAAAAAAAAGAAAAATATTCATACATCGCCGGGTTTTGATCCCAAAGGGGGTTTGCCAAAAATCCCCTTTCCCATCTCACCACCACCCCAGCCCAAGGGGAAAGACAAGTTTAAAGGGAAAAAAGAAAAACAAAGAGAAAGGGGAAAAAGAAAGAAGGAATATTGTTAAAATAAAATAACTAAAACTAAGATTAAATAGTATATTGTTTTTTTTAAAAAGAAATGTTTTTGGCGGTTAAAGTGTAGTTAAAATTTAGTTATAATTGTTGTGACAGATTTTGTTGTTAAATGACTTATAATTGTTGTTGACATGGTTTCTATGTGTAGTTGAAAATTTTTTATTTTTTTTATAATTGTTGTTAACATGGTTCTATGTGTAGTTGACATAGTATGTAACATATTGACAGGGTTTGGTGAGTTGAAATATGATTTTACATGACTTATGTGTCGGACCGATTTTCACCATAGTTGACATAATTATATTAGTTTTTGAATGACTATATATATAGTTGACATGATTTTTAACCGTAATAACCTTAAAAAAATGAATCATAATTGAGCAAAATTAAATTATATGTTTAAGTAATCTTAAATTTATGACTACATCTTTTATGTTAAGTAATCTTAAATTATATAGTTGGGGGGTTTTAAAACTTTTTTTTGGATTTGAATTTTTAAATTAAAAGGTATATCAAATGTTAATCATCAACAAATGATTAAAGCAACAAATATAACCAAATGTCAACTTGTATAAAGTGTCAACAACCGAAAACAAATATTATAATTAATAAAGAAAATTATAAGATAGATGTCATTAGAGAGCAAAATCAAATATCAACAACTAAGAAGATAATGTCAATAACTTTTAGATATTTTAAAACAAAAAAAACTCGATTGTTGTTGACATGGTTTCATGTATAGTAATGGCTTTCGTGTAGTGAATGGGAAATAGTTGACATGGTTTTACGGAGTTGACACGATATGTACCGTAGGGCATGACGTATGTACCGTTTACACGATAGCACCATTGTTTTACATGGCTAGTATATATATTTACATGATTTTTTAAATTTTAATTAACCTTAAAACATGAATTGAAATTTTAATTACCCCCCCAGGGGCGGGCAAAGGGCGCCATATCGGAGAGCACGGGGGAAGTTTATCCAACGATTGAAATGTCAACAACTTATAACCAAATGTAAACAAAGTATAAAGTGTGTAAACTCGAAAACAAATCTTAAAATTAAAAATAAAATCATACAAAATGTCAATAGAAGCAAAATAAAAATCAACAACGGGGCTTGTTAGTTGGGAACTTAATTGGAATTGGACATTTTCACCCCTCATTCACAATTTTCACAAACATTATGTCAACTAAAGGGGTAATTGTCATTTTCGCGATAACTAGAGCATTTTTAATACGATGTAAAACATTATTTAGTAACTTTAAGTAAAAACAAACGTTATTTAGGAACCAATTTAAAGAAACATTATTTATGTCAACTATTATGTCAAAACAACATTTTACAAATAATTAATTAAAACAATATTTTCATGTCAACATTATATTATATATTAACAAAACGTTTTTCATATAATTCATGTCAACAACAACATTTTACATATAATTCATGTCAACAACAATGTTTTACATATAATTCATGTCGTTGAAGCCCGGTTTGAAAACAATCCAACGATCTAAGGGCCTTTCCGAAGTCCACTATAAATTTTTCCAAAGCTTTTTACTTGTTAAATGTCACCTTCCCTAAAATATTCCCCGTTTTAATTTTCAATCAATCAATCAATCTTAAAGAGAGATGTTATGCAAAAATTGCAATTTTAACTAAGTAATTGAGTTTATACTACACAACCGCCAAAAAAAAAAACCCACACAAAATTTCATGAATTATAAAATCAAAAATAATTTGGGGACTGTACCCCATGGTGGAAAAAGGGCCCCAACATGGAATGTTTGGGGTTGATCTTTTTAATACAGCCCTTAGGTTCAAAAAATTATCAAGGAACGCAACCAACGATTCATTTTAAATTATGCAAATTGTATAAGCAAGCAATATAAATTGGAATAACAAATCCCACAACATAATGGGAAAATATGAAACAAACCGAAAGATAAGTCAACAGATATCTTTAAATTTACCCCCCGCCCAAAATCTCGACATCATATCAACTCCCCTTTCATATTAAATTAATCTGAAAATATTTATTGTGTGGCAAAATCTGGACCACTCATTTAATAAAAATGAGTGACTAATATTGCATCTCATTTCCCAATTAGCCTAAATAATCTCAATTGATCACAATCCTATATATATATATATATATATATATATATATATATATATATATATATATATATGGGTGCGATCATATCATAACTCATATTTATGTGATAACCTAATAACCCTATCATTTTATGAGTCAAAAGTATCATTTTTACTAAAAAATGATATTTATACACGATAAAATGATATTTTTTCAACAAGCATAAAATGATACTTTTATTCTATAAAATGATATTCTGTTCCATAAAATGATATTTTTCGTCCATAAAATGAGGGTTATTATATGGATTATACAGAGAATTAGTATATTCAATATCAACACACACAACAGCGACTTCTAAACAATTTTTTCACGTATCCTACCAAGTTTGAATTTCAATAACCACTGTTCCTCAGAAATGAACATTAGAAAAACAAATACTGTAATAAATAAACAAAAACTATTTGTCATAGCCATTTCAAGTTGTGGATAGAGGAAAAACATCAATCCTCCTTGAAAGGGCCAAGTAGTTCTTCGGATTCTTGGTGAAGGGAGGAGCTCCTTTGCTCGACAACCTTATCCCGAGTGCCAACAGTTAGAGGTTCGTCTTGCACCATTGCAACGATCAGCACCACAGCCAGCACAACACAGATAAGAAGGAGAGCAACTATGATTGCCACTTTTGAATTCATGAGACTCAGTAGTGATGGACCAATGATTCTTTTGTGTATCACTCTTCCTTCTCTGTAACCCTCGAGGAATCTTGAGACTTGGGAGGCCATGTCTGTTTTGTCTCCATTTTCTGAACCAGTAACCTGTTGAGTGAGGGATCAATATCATGAACAGGATAATGTTACATGGAATAGAGCATTGTCAATGTTGGAGTTTGAATTAGAAATATCAAAACCATTGCATAAAAGCAACAGTTTTGTGGAATACAAGCATGTTTTACGTACTAAATGCATCATTCTCTCTGTATTATTCACAAGGAATTGCTCAGATTCTAAAATATTAAGATTTGTCATATTGTTAAAGTCGTTTGAGTGAAGGTAGCTTCTGAAAATAAAGAATCACCTACCAGATAATAATTCTCGTTGCCATCCCATACAACCATCCTCGGAAACTCAGTTTTCATGTCCACTTCGAATGATTGAGCAAAATCCTCCCACTGTTGTAAGCCAACATAACCAAACACCAAATCGCGATTTGCAGATGCAGCAGCCTTAAGAACTTGGAATAGTTCCCTAGATTTCTCTTCCTTCTCATCCTTGATAATAGTTAGAAGAACTTTCCTTTCATCATCTTGCAGTAACTTCAGTGAACCTTGACTTATAGGAAATACAAGTGGGAGCAAACTCTTGCTTATGTAATCTTCAAGGGATTTTTCTGCATTCAGCGCAAAAAAAACAATATGTTCACCGTGATGTCTGAGGTCATCCTTGTTCTATTAGTTGAAATGACACATGTTAAAAGGTTGAAATTTTCAGCAAATCATTATAAACTGTAAATAAATATCTAACTTGGATCTATAGTTCTATATGGGCTGTTTGGAATGATCCACCCGGGCAAGATGGAGAGCAAACAACTAAGAACTACTGAACTAGCATAGCAGAGATTCTACAAAAAGAGCTCAATTTAATTGAATGAGTCAACTGTCACCCAAGTTACAATAGCATTCAATTGAGCAACTTTTCCACTAGAGTCAGATAAGGCCTAACCTTTGCTATCCCTGCTTAACTTAAACGATTAGATGCTTACAGCAGTTCATGAGATCGCTGTGGTCCTATGACATTTGCAGAACAACAAAAGATAAATGTAATGATGCATCCCAGTCAGTGATTATAACAGGAGCCACAATATTAAGTGAAAGCCATTGATTTGACAGTCAGATAAGGCCTAACCTTCAAATGGCCCATAAAAGACGCTCTTTTCATCATAGGCCGGATAAATTGCAAGCAAAGCAGGAACCTTATTTAAACCATATGATGTCACAATTTCATCAGAGAAACCATTAGCAACAGAAAACCATGCTTTCTTCTTATTCTTAACGGCTGAATCCAATATCACCCACTCGTTCAAGCCAAAGCCTATGAATATCGGAAAATCAAAACCTGCTGCTTTAACAAAGTCTCTGACATCAGAATCCGAACTCAGTACAGAAACATCAGGAGCGACGAACTTTGCCAGCGATTGAACAAGTAAATCAGCTTTCCTAGGTCCATAGTATTCTGTGGGGACTCCATGCATAAACATCTTTAGAGTTGGAAATCCACTGCATTGAACGTAACAAAATACTATCACTCTTCCCATTTTCCCAAATTCTTGATGCTCATATATTTCACTGAATCTAAACTTCTTTTAAGGAGTCCTATCAGGATAGCTTCCATTTATGCTATCAATTATTATTTCTATGATCAACTTCTCCTCAAAAGATATCTATACTACCCCCATAAACACACACACCTACATATATGATCAAAAGAAACAATAAACCATTGCAACGTACTCGACATTATGCTTAGAGGCAAGCTTTTTGTGTTTGTCAGCATCTACTTTTGCCACAACTATAGGCTGCCTCAACCCAGCTAGAACAGGAGCTGCTCTCTCTAACTGCAATTCAAAATTCACAATAATCAGCCCTCTGTAAAATGGCTAAAGCGACGTAATACATAGCACTCAAACTACGTTAAAGCGATGAACACAAAGAAATTTAACTGCACGAACATAGCGTATTCGGCAATCAATAACCAATACCAATAATGCACGTATGAAAATAAGTAGAAAATTTAGATGCAGAGAATCAACAAGAAGCAAAATTCACTTATAAAATTGAGAAATTAGCAGAAAAGAATAAAAATTTCAACCTCCGGCATGAGGCGATTGCAGTGGCCACACCATGGAGCGTAGAAATCGACGAAAATATAATCGAATTTGGAAATTGCGGCGTCGAAATTGGAATCGTCGAGCTCCAACACACTGCCATCCAATTTGAACTGGTTTCCATTTGCGGTGATCGATAGAGAGAGAGAAAAGGAGAATACGAGGAGCAGTGATCGGAGTGAGATAATGGAGGAGGAGGAGTGAATCGTTGGAGAAGAACAAGGCATTATGATTTATGAATTTTATTAATTTATTCATAATCGATCATTCATTCGTGAATATATATATGTAGTGAATTTAATTACTCATTAACTAAAATAATATTCATGTTAGGTAAGAAACAGATTTATCAAATTAGTTTGATTTATTTAGTTAAATCTCTAAATGTAGTTTTAAAGGAAACTATGAAATTGAATTACAATTATTTGACACCAACTCCACCATAACTAAAAAAGTGAGTTTTGGATAATCAAACCATTTATTTTTTCATATTTTCACACAATTTTTTTAAAATGATTCAATGCACATCAGTTCCAATTTTTTCTATGTTAAACTATGCCGTTTCACTTGTGAAACAATATTGCAACTTCCCAAAATCAAAAGAATGGTGTTGAAATTACAATATTTTAAAAGTTACTAGCATTATAAATAAGAGTATTGGTTGCTAAAATTATGTAATCTTTGATCTTTCCAGTAAACTTCGAAGTTAGAAATTTATTTATATTTTTGTTTAATCTTGGAAGGCATGTCATCTAGTTTTACATATAAGAACATGCAATGCCAACAAATAATTTTGGCTTTACCCCCATGTATGTATGTGAGTTAGTAGATTATGCTTCATTAAACTGGTTTGGCATTTGCCATAATCTGATATACTTTTTCTCTGGACAGTCTACAACTTTTGCAGCAGTTATTATTGTGACTGTGTGTGTGTGAGAGAGCCATCGAAGACGATTTCAAAATTATGTTATTAACTCCCAATATGCTCGTCAACTTTGATAAAAATCAACTACAAAAATGCTGAGTGGTAATGGAATTCCATATCCAAATAATAAAAAAGAAAAAACTTGAGAAAAAAAAAAGATATTGGCCAAGGCAAATCAAGAAAAAAAACTCAAGACTTCTTGGCTCATACACAAACTCTAATCATGGAAGTGAAGCAGGTCAAACCTACCGATAATCTCTGTGCTCTACCGTATGGGGATCCTGCTCATTATACGTCCGTTGCCTTTTAGAAACCCTGAGCTGAAATTACCTTGTACACAGTTAACACCAGCTACTCTTGTTTTGCACGGTCTGATGATGAATCGTCTTCAGTTGTTCCTGGCTGCTGCTTTATGCTAGCCTTTGCATCTGCTAAGAATCTAGGATCCGGCTCGTGTTTGTCTGAGGAGGGCTCTTTCATGGCTGAGATGATGTAGAGTACGATAACCACGTTTACAGAGATCACTGCAAGGATTCCACTCCACAGTGTCAGGGACTCCTGGGACAAGCTAGCTGAACCTGTTACAAATCCACGAGAGATGAGTGGCAGCAACCTTGTTTTTTCACACACACATAATTGCAATTGACCCTTTTTAGTGAATAAAATTTGATAAAATTTGAACAAATCATATAAGGGGAATTATTTCTGAATAAATATGATTTCTGACCAAAATCTTGAATGAGAAACCATTGAAGTGGTATACATATTTTGAAGTCTGATTAATGATAAGGGGGCAATTACTTGGTGTGATAGGATAGACCGATAATACATATTACTGACTATGTGTAGGATAAGATGGTCAAACAAACTCAAAATGGCCCAATCCATCAATGTAAATGGTATATAAGCTTGGAATGATTTTATATATCCATCGCATCACTCAAAGTAAACGCCTCTAAGAGGGTTAGGTTATTACTTCATCTGGTTTTGCCTAGAATAGCTACCAAACCATATTACCAGATTTCCAAATAAACCGACCAAATCGAGCCGGATTAGCCAAACAATGTCAGTTAGTTTGCCAGTTTTCTTTGGTCTTTTCGGTTTTAGCTTCTATCTGATTACGATCTTACCAATGAAACTAATCAATATCTCATAACTAATAGTACAAATCAACACTCGTCAACAAAAAGCTAAACACTCACATATAGCATTTTATTTTGGCTTTTCCAGCCGGAATCACACAAACCAACCAGAAATCAAACTTTCACACTTTCTGTTAAAAATTACTCCCTCCGTTCGTGAAAAGTTTTTTTTCTATTTTCGGTAAATGGACCCCACTTTCCACTAACTTTTTAAACTCGCTTTCTATCATAAAACTAATAAATAAATATGGGACCCTCATTCCACTAACTTTTCAACTCACTTTTCTTCATGTTTCTTAAAACCCGTGCCGAGTCAAACTTGGACAATATTTCATGGACGGAGGGAGTAGCTTAACTGAACTGAAAACCAACCATTTTAACTTAAACATGTTCAGTTGGTCAGGTTTGGTTCCCTTCAATTTTTAATATTTTGCAGTTTTCTTCTCACCCCTAATAAACAGTAGTATTACTGTTTTTGCCACTAGTATGTAACTACAGGTACTAGAGACAAGGTGCTTTTGGAGCACTAAATAATCAGCAAAATATTTTCTTGCTCAAAACAAGAGTTATGCTAACCAATACAAAATGCTATTGCAGGTAATCATGCAGATGCATCTATTACTGACAACCACCAGCAACAAAGCTATCGTATGTCGAATAGAAGGTACATTTACAAAGCGCAAAGCTAAAAAGAAACCATAAATCAAGAATGTTAAGGCAATCAATGAGATTGAGTTGTAAGAGGAGGATTACCAGGGAATAAATTATTGTTGAACCCATATAAAACTGCAATAGGCACGGTCCACATAAGTATCGATGCAATTACGAACTTGCTCATGACTTCCATTTTCAGATCCTCCAATCTGTAGACATGTTTAGATTACAAGGTATCTAACAAAACGAACAAGAAAGCTAAGAATTCATCAAAGTCGGGCTATGGTAATCATGTGTGATGATGAATAAGTACACGGCAAGCTTATCATGATTCATGATTGAAATTTGAGTTCAAAGGGGTAACTTACAACCTAACCAAACTAGATTCTGATTGAAAGCATCATCTTAGTCTGGAAATCGATCGCGATAATTGAGTCGCAAGTATAGCCAACATGATAACTACAAATTTGAGTTGATCAAAGTAAAACAGCAAAGTCTATACTGCAATGAACTTGTTATCAATAAGAGCATCATTTACTATGAGCTTCTTTTTTTTCTAGATATAGTTGAGATCTTGCTATTCCAACTAATGAAGTCACCGAATTTATGTATATATTCTACTGAAGTTGCCAAATTTATGAAGATCAAGACAAGATCTAAGAAGGAAGGCATTCAAAATCTCACTTTGAACTTCGACAACAGTTCAGGGGCACAAATAACTTTCTCAGAAGCAAAAACACAAACTAACTTAGCTTCGTGTCTTCAACGATAACGAAAGAAATAAATTTCCAAAACGAGCCTTCGAAGAGGCGAAACCACAGACAGCTTAACTTCGAGTATTCAACACGATTATCTCGCACACAAATAAAAAGGAGCAATTTGCCCAAACGCCCAACATAAAACGCATCGTAATTTTTTTTAAAGGATCACATTAGAGCAACCAAACTTACAATTGGGATTCGGGAACAAGGAGAGGATCAATTTAACGATTTTCAACTCGTTATAGCTCCTCTTTCACTTCAAATATACTCCTTTATTCGTCTGCAAACTCCTTGAATCTCAGCTCAAATCCACTGTTTAGATGCAATTAGTTGAATTTGAAACAATTGAATCGATATGAAGAGGCAACAAGTAATATGGGTCCGTGAATTCTCAAGAAATTTGAGAATAGGAATAAAAGTTTGAAATTTGAGTTTATTTACAATAGAATAATATATCAAGAGGGCTAAAACCTTTTCTTAACTATTTATATTACTTTTCTTTATATTCAATTTCAAATATTACATATGCCTCTCTGGAGTATACTCCATTTTTTAAATAAAATTGTTAGAGTTTTCGAAAAACTTATTTACGAGAAGGAATGTGAAAATTACTACTATTCGACATGAATACAATTGTGCAAGAGAGGCATGCTTAGAATGATTAATATCTAAAGTAAAATATTTCAAGGATTCATCCTGACACAATTTTTAAATTTAACGTTTTTTAAATTACAATGTAAATTTTAGTAGTAATATTTACAAAAATTAATGTATCCCTAAATATCAGTAAGTTTTGTGACATAGTACTTTTAATTTTGCAATATGTATAATATTACACATCAAAGATAGTTTAATCACAACTTTTTCCACCAAACTGCAAAATAATCACCACTTTCAAATTAAACATGTCATGTTTTCGAATGATCGGCTTACTAAGTGACCACCATTTCCATTTTATGCAGAAAATTCCTCTTATTTTTCACAAATTCGATGAACATATTGGGTGACTCTAGAACAACCAATTTTTCACTAGCTGAGTTGCGCTTCAATTGACAAATTCCAGCCAACTATTCATAGATCCTCCTGAGTGTAGTTGAAGGGCAACGTCTCCGACAACCTGCACGGATTCAACATAAAGATCGAATCACAAAAGAATGCTTGTTTAGGTTCGTGAGTTGACAATACCTTAGCCATGGATCTATAAGAGTACTCGGTGACTCCAGCAACATGAGGCGTCATAATCACATTTGGAAACTTCAGAATGGCGTCGTCAGGATCAAACGGCTCTTTCCAAGCAACGTCTGTCCCTAGCCCACCTAGGTGACCTGATTTCAGGTGATCAAGCACTGCGTCATAATCCAACAGCCCTCCACGCGCTATATTTATGATAAGAGCGCCCTAACGTTTATTCAAAGTAGAGACTACTCAGACAAATTCGAAATATCTGGAAGCAACGATAAAGAAGAATGTCACAAACCTTTTTCATGGAAGATATGAACGTGTTGTCTACAATGCCGGCCTAAAAATGGGATACATAGATCCAAATTAGCGCGTTTTGGATAAGAAAAGTGCACAAGACAAGGGGAAGGGGAGTTACCGTATCCTTGTTCATCACCAGGCAACATACTACTATATCAGCACGGCTTGCAAACTTGAGAATGTCTTCATGAGTGCCCCTCTCATCCACAACTTCATCGTGGGCATCATTTCCACTATCGGATTTGAACGAAGGCCAACTCCTCTTCGTTGCAAGTATCTTCACGCCAAAGGGCCTCAATCGCTTTGCTAAGTGGGCCCCAATGTTTCCATATCCCAAAATGAATACCTATGCATCAGAGAGTTCAGTCAGGTGACAAGAATGTAAAAGTAAAGAAGCTAATTTTCTACCAAACCCTTCAATCTCGAGTCTCGACGATATAGCATTGGTTCCACTAGGTAGCACAAATGATAAGACTAAAAATGCTGCCTATATAAATGTATCTTATTGTTGAAGACTTCAAATGACATAAAGGAGGAGTTAATGAAACACGTGTTAAAAAGACTTAAGTTTTGAGACGAAATTTTGTATGGATATAGAAACAAGCATTTCGTAAAGTGACAAGAAATATTAAGGATGAAGATATTTAGATCCGCATTCTCTATACATACACCTTATTTTTGAAGACAGTACAACGCGGACGTGATAATTCAAACTCATATTTTAAACCACAGATAAGCATCAAGAATCAGGAGCAGGACAAAGATGCTAGTTACAAAATTGCTTGATTTTTCCACTAATGTAACAAATACGTAGTATAGCTATTTAACAGTTCCAGTAGCAAAACCAACCGTTTTCCCTAGCAATGTGTCTCCAGCCGGATCTCCAAGTTTTTTCTCCTTGACAGAAACTTGCATTTCATGCTGCCACATCGAAAACAATAGTAAATACTATAGTTCAGTACATCGAAAGTACCAACTTCTGGACAGAAGAGTGGAAAAACTGATTCTTTATTACTTTCTTGTTTCATGCAGGTGGTGGGACAATGTCTACTACATCTCTGTCGTCAACTTAATAATGAATAGAAATAATTCAGTCGAGAGTTTGAGATTGAAATGACCAACTTGCTTACGGAGGAGGCCCAACATCAAATAAATCGCCATTTCTGCACACGAAATGGCATTTCCAGTGTAATTGCTTGGGATCCTTGCAACCCTGATTCCATGTTTTGTAGCAGCATCAATGTCGACACCTACATGATGCAAGAAAACACGTGAACAAATGAAAATTGTTGCTGTAGGATATAGGAACGATGAAAAAGAAGATAGTATACCTTCGAGCCCAACTCCAAACTGCATAATAAGCTTCATTTTGTTTGCTCTAGCAATGATGTCTGAGTTCAACCTCATACTTTTCACAACACAAATATCATAATTCCCTATAACATCTCGGATCTCATCAATGGGAACAGCATCAACCTATCAAAATAAGAGAGTAACTCATCGATAATACTGTAGATACGCTGACGAGCACATGGACATTAGAAGCAATTAACTATGCGTTTGAGAAGATGAAGCACCTTTATGAATGGATAGCTTTGTAAATACTCCATCGTATAGTTATGGGAAGCAGGAAAATGCGGCCCACAGAAAAGAACACGAGTGATCGGCTTGCTACTCTCACTACTCATTCTCTGGAATTGTCTCAGTAAACCTGCATTGAGGGACCAAATGCATCAAATTAACAGCTAAACATATGATTAACATACACAACTTTCTCCCTCTCTATCTCCCTCCATAGATTTGAAGTAGGACATAATCCAAGTTTCTCTAGCAACACTCGTTTCGAGCATATGACTATGCCATTTAGTAAAGGAGAAAAAGGAACTGATCAGTTTTCACAATACAGCAGCAACTAAAACTCCCACATCAAATTACACATATAAACCCTAAACCAATTACGAATTCCCATTATATACAAATATAAAATTATCTAAATCCTCCTTCCAACAATTGAAGTTCATTTGTAGCTTATAACACAATGTCATCTAATGAAAATAGAGTTAAGGGTGAGAGAAAAAACTGATCTTTTTCCAGAGACAAAAAGAAGCAAGAAAAAAAACCCCAAATCACCAAAACAAGCGCCTAAACATCCCATTATTTCCACAGTAAGGAAATCTCGAAAAAGCAACAGACAAATTATTCAAGCAAAAACGAAGATTGTTGCGAAATGGAATTCACCTGGAGAAGAAGAACACAGAAGCTTGTAGTGAGCTTCGACGCGATACGATGATGTTGTGTCTTTTAGAGCTGTGATGACTGGTTGGTTTTCACCAACCAAAGCTCTCAAGATTCTTGTAAGCGGAGATGCAATTACACGGTACATCTATGATTTTAGTATCAGTTTTTGAGTTCATAGTTTTAGGTATATCATGTGTTTGATGAAAGTTCAGCTTTAGTCAAAATTGACCCTTCATAATTCTATTTGTTTTAAAATAAAATTATTTTGGTCATACGCATCAAACATCATTATATGAGTATAAAAATTAAGAAATACTAGTACTACTTAAATTTGAAAGAACATTTAACTTTTAATTTAAATGTAATTAATTTACCAATTTAGTAGTTGACTGTTAACATTTTAATAGATCAATATGACTAAAAAAATATTTCACAACCATTTAACAGCTCATGAGTTTAATGTGAAAAGACATCCAACCACTACTTTGTTCTTATGTCCTTCGCTTTTTTAAGTAACTTGTGCCCCCTCCATCCCACAAAAGATGTCATACTTGTGGGACGGCACGAAATTTTAGGAAATTTTATTTTATGTGTTAAATAGAGAGAGATAATATAATTTTTATATTCATGTGAGAGATAACTTTTTTCAAAAATGGAAATGTGGCATCTTTTTGGGGAACAAACTAAAAAGAAAAGTGGTCCAGAGCCTTTGTCCTAACGGCAATGAGCTTAGACATCAATGTATGAGGTGTCGAGTTTGAGCCCTCTTGACCTCAGTTGTAATTTCCTTCTTTCTTAGGAGTTTATTTGTAATTTCCTCTTTCATATAAGAGTTAATTTATTTTTATTTTTTAAAAAAAAAACTAAAAAGAAAAGTGTGTGTGTGTGTGTGTGTGTGAGTTGGTCAAACGGTAGAGAGGTTAAGGCCTGCGACCTCTAAATTTAAATTTATTTAACCATCCAAAAAAATAAAAAAAAGGGGTTCGTACCCTATTATTTATTAAAAAAAAAAACTAAAAAGAAAAGTGTAACATCTTTTGTGGGACAGAGGGAGTATGCTAGCAATAGCCTAGCCAAAAACTCCTTCTGCCACATCATCAGGACAAAAAAAATTACATAATTAATTAAAATACCTAAAAAAATATAAAAAAACCGCTAGTCGGTCGTTAGCCGATTTTGGAGGCTGCAATGGAGGCTAGCCGATCGCGTGAATCGGCGTGAGCTAGCCGATTTTCTAGCCGAAATCGCGCTGGCCGGTCGCAATGGTCGGCTAGTCTCCATTGAAGATGCTCTTAACAAGAAATAAGCCATGGAATTCTTTAATTTGCAATATCATTCAAAATTTGATACTCTCCCCGTCCCAACTGAGTTGAGACAAATCTTTTGAGCACGAAGATTAAGAAATTGTGTTGAAAAGTAGGAGAGAGGAATAAAGTAAGAGTGATTGAATGTTTTATTTTTTTGTTAAAAAATGAAATGCCTCAACTTAGTTGGGACATCCCAAAGAGGAATACGACTCAACTTAATTGGGACGGAGGGAGTATATTTTTTTTCCCTCTCTATGATATATTTTAAATTTAATGAAAATTATAATTTTAACTTATTTTCATTTTAATTTAATTAATGAAATACTGTATATAAGTTTAATTAAAATAAATACTAATTTAATTAAAGTATAAATTACAAATTATACTACGCTCTCTGTCCCATAAGAGTATATATTCTTTCCTTTTTTGTCCGTCCCACAAGAGTGTGTACTTTCTATTTTGGAAACTCTTTTATCTCTATGGGAGTGAGACTCATTTTCCATTAATGATAATTTACCATTGCCCATTAACTTCTGTAGTAACTTCCTATCTATTTGACTATCTGCAATGGTATACTAAAATTCAAAAGGGTATAGACAATTAGTTCCAATGGCATTCCAAAATCAATAAAATTTTTGGTTTTAGAGTAAATTGGAGTACCTATTTTTAAGTTTACAACAAACCTAAATCACATTTTCAAATTTTATGAGTAAAAAATATAATTTAAATTTAGTATAAATGTTGGAGTAAAATCACTATTTGACTTGATATTTCCATTAAAATGTGTTTGAGTTGAATGTAAATAGTTAGAAATGCATCTTGAGAGAGAGTGAACAATGTGTCCACATTTTATTACTCAGTAGCAATAAATTCACAAAAAATAACGATATAATAACTCATCTGCATATGCGCAACAGATCAGAAAATCTCAAACATCATTATTAACCAAAAATAAGACTAGGTGCAACTGAAATTCGTATCAGAAACTACCAGAGCAAAAAGAGGGTTTCAACTTAACAACTACTAACATATACTACACCAAGACTTGAAGAAGCACCATCCCAATCTAAAACAATGTATACCTAGCCGGTGGCGATGCAAAGATGTCAGTGATCTTACTCATAGCACAGGACTTGCTGATGTATCAAAGAAGTTGAAGCTCAACGGGAAACTAAAGCGCATCTATACCCTAGCCATTTGGCCGGAGATAGAGGATCAAGAATTTAAGGAGAAGTTCCAGGGAAGAGTTCAGATATTTTATTGAACACGTCCATAACCTAAGAGAGAAAATGAAGATGCGGGCATTAGCTGCTGTGCATTTACAACGCACATGTGCTGGCAGAAAACTAAACATGGAATAATAGTTTGATTGAACTGATTGTGTTATGTCTTTATCTTACCTCTTTGTCATTTTGATACTTGGCAATACTTAGAGGGTTCTGAGAGCACTGCAAGATTACAATCGAAAATCAGAATTTGACATGCGTAGCTACGCACACCCAGCAGAGTATGACGAGAGGGGTGAAATCTGTGGGGGAGCATTTAAGTTGATGGGATGAGAAAAGAAGAAATTGCTTACGTCCAAGATGGCTGCTTGAACTCTTGGATTTTGAAACGCCATAGCAACATCGGGGTTAGCCATGATTTTAGATATGACTTCATCCGGAGTGAGGCCTATTTGATCTGCATGAAGTAAAACAGAGGGTGTAAATGCTTGCAATATCTCCTAATCAACATTATACGTTAACACAGAAATAAGTGGCAACACACACCAAACTGTTGTTTGATCTCAGGGCTGCTGAGATCAAAGTTCTTCAATGTATCCATCATGCGATTGTCCCATTCAGGATTTCCACCCATGTTATTTCTGAAAATATAAAGTAGAAAAAAACATTACTGCTACATAAGATACTGCATGATTCGTATAAACAATATTATCTAAATACCACATCAGTAGTTCAACCAACCAACCAACTTCTAAATGCTCTGATGCTGTATGTACACAAAATTACTCTTAATGGAGCGAAATTGCTTATTTAAATGTTTTGAGCCCATGGAAAAAGCATCTAATATCTCCATAAATTTTAAAATAATGAACAATAAAGATGTACTACTACTTACAACATATCTTGAAGTTGTTGACGGTAAACTGGATTTTGTAGCATCCCTGTTGCATTACATGGAAAAGGTGATTAAGAATTTTCATTAAAGAGTTTATGATAAAAATGCATAATATAGTTATAAAAAACTTAAGGATGGCATGTCACCACTTCTAGGCTCTTTCTTATCTTAATTAAGATTCTGCTCCAAAAAGAAAGTTTTAAAATGAAAGAATCAAGAACTTATATAATTTAGGCCACAGCAGTGAGGAAAATGCCACATGAATCATGATGTATTTATCACATGCAAAATCTTTCTGAGCATTTTCAGCTTTGCATTGAACTAGTTGAAAATAAATAAACAAAGTTTCTGCAGTTCCCAATTTTACTTTCATTGTCATTATTTTCAAATAAGCCACCGGAAGAGCACGTGAGAAAAGAAAACCTTCCAACAGAATAGATAGGAAAAACTATAAGTTCTCCATAAATTAGATACTAGAGAACAGAAAATCAAAGCTTCCTTAAGGTTTGAAATTGGGTGGAGAGTCAAACTTACATTTAAAGGTGGTGGGATTCCTCATCTCCTCCGGCAAATATCTGCAAATAATAACAAATCAAGAATAGGTCTATATAAGTATAATTAGTTTGACCATATAAAAAGGCCAATATTTGCTTTTACTCAACAGAAGATTACGTAAACTTGTAAGCAATTTATTTTAAAAGAAAAGAAGGTTAAATAAAAGTGACTCTCATGAGATACAAACATCAGTGCCATCTAACGTTAAATATTTGATTTGATAAATCTCTGAAGGGTCTCAGCTCTCATCTTATGTGCATGTAAAATAAATAATTCAAAGTAAGGGTATAGGATATCTCACGGGAAAACCATTTTCTGCACTGTTGGATCTTCCATCATTTTCTCCAATGCATCAACTGACAAGAGGGGGTTACCTGTTCATTCACAGATAAATAATTTCGTTAATTTCTATTATCAGAATTTGTGAAAGAAAATCTTTTACTCAAGAAAATGAAATGAGAAACAATCTGAAACTGCAAACATGATTAGCTGCTCAAACCTCATGGTTTATGGATAGAAGCAATAAATTTTCATTATAGTATGTTACATACTTACATGTAAATAACAACAATATTTTTTCAATTTAACAACTCCAAGTAAGTAGTTACAAATACGAAAAGTACACAGGAATGCAGACCGAACTTACTAGTGGAGGGACCATCTGATGCCTTTGTTCCTTGGTTTGAAGGCGTGCCATTTTGGGGATCCTTTTGGAAGAGGCTGAAATAGTTAGATTGACCAAAATGTGATAACAAATTATTAGTCCGGTGCTGACAGTGAGGGCCCAACTTACTTGCTCAGATTGCTGTGAGTAACTATTGGGTGAATCTGTACGAGCTGATTCCTTGTAGTCTTCAAAAGCACTTTTCTGCACCGTCTCCTCTGGGGAGACATCTACGAAAGCTGAAAATGGAGCATATGCAGATCCAGTGAATATTGACATAACATAAGGGTGGAGGGTTATGGAAAAAAGCAGTGAAAGAAAATTCTAAGATTCATAATTTATGGATGCTCATCTAAGTTAACATATTTGAATAATCAGAGACAAAAAAGGACTGGAAATACCATATTTCTTTGGTGCATCCTGCGGTTCTACTTTATTATTGACAGATGTGGACGGAGGATCCTCCACTTTTGTTGCAGGTATATCAGTTATTGATTGAGATGCTGCAGGAGATCCACTCTTAAAGGTAGGGGCTCCACTCTTGAATGAATCCGATGTTGGACTCGTTGATTGGGATGGTGGTGGTGGTGGTGGAAATGGGAAGGGTGAGCCAGGTGCAAAGGCAGTGTTTCCAAATGGGTTATTTTGAGTATTCATCTGTTGTGTGAAGGTCTTGAGAGCTTGTTCCATTGCATATTTCTGCAGCAATGAGCTAGGTGGAGCTGAAATCTGTGGATTCACACCAACAGACGATGTTTGTTGGCCACTAGAAGCAATGCTAGCAAAACAATCCCTTTGAACTTTCTCCACCACTGGAATGATCGAAATAACAGTAAAAACAAAACAACATCAGACTAAATCATGAAATGCAGTAACAAACACAGGAAGCAACACACAAAGATTCTCTACATCTCATTTCCAATGGTTATATACATACTCTAAAAGATTAACCGACATAACAAAATCACAACAAAAATTGACACATTCCACAAGAACACTTGCTGCTACAAAGCCTTTGCATCTCTCCCATTCATCCTGCTCACTTCTTCACATAGTCTGCAAGGCAACGAGTCGAGGCTAGTGGCACGAGTCTTCCCATAGTTACCTAGAACGCCACATCTCCTCCATGCGTGATACTCAGCATAAGCAACGGGATCATTAGCTAAGGACTTCACGTAGGAGGCCAGCTGCTCAATAGAACTGAACTGTGTCCCGTCTATTATGGAGTGAGGAGGTATGAAATCCCAGACGTTTGGGGCGCCAAAGTATATGGGAACAGCCCCGGAATCGAGAGCATAGAAGAGTTTCTCTGTCACATAGCTCTCTGTCATGGTGTTCTCGATTGCAAGGACAAACTTGTAATGGGACATGGCACAATGTAGATGATCCCACCATTTAGGCTTCTCGTTGGGATCTTTCACACACTCGGGATAGAAGGAGAGTGCCTGGTCGAGGCCTCCAACATTGTTCAAGCACTTACCAAAAGAGTGGGAGGGCAACAAGCTGAGTATCTTCTTGGCAAGCTGATTCCTTTGAGGCAAGCAGCGAGACGAAGACCAATAAACAAGAGTGCCCTTGAAAATTGAGAATCCCAATCAGCTTTAATATCCATAAATAAGGAGTTCACTCAAAATTAGATTGAGATTATACAACAAAAAAGTCAAAATTAAGCAAAAGGTATGAGCAACATGTGACGAAAAAGGAATGGAATTAGTGAAAAACTTACATTGTTCTTGTCAGAAGATAGTTGATAATTTCTATTGTTATGAAAAACTGCCCCAGCATAAGTCGACTGGACGTTATCTTTAGCATGATAGCTAATAAAGATATCCTCACGGCCTGACCTCTTCCTACCAGCTTCAAGATCCATATACACCCGAAGTGGATCACCATCCCGTCTCTGTCAAATGTTCTAGCCCTTGTTTCTCGGCCCTCACACTACTTTGATATAATCGCAATACACCTCCGCGGTTCAGAACTCCATCACACGCAAGAGTAATCCTACACAAATTAGTATCTTCGATGTAGGCCATCAAATTTCACTAACTTAATGCTTACAAATGTCGTAGTCAATCTGATTTAGGATCAAGTAGCTTAGAGTGATTCTAAATGGATTCAATCTTCAATTTAGGCAATCATATTTCAGTATTTCACTAATTGTTAGGATCAAGAACCACACACTACGGGGGTGTTTACTTTGAGTGATATGATGAATTAAATACTTGGAGGATAAGATGGCCAAACTAGTCCAAAATTAACCAAACCATCAAAGTAAATGGTGGATTAACTAGAATTATTTTTGTGTATCCTCCCTAGCCAACTACCAGAGACTACAATCCCAAACCAGGATACCAAAAAAATGCAAGTATTGCTAATACTAGAGTTGCAGATTGCTTTCACAGAATCAGAAAATACAAAAGCAGACGACACAACAAACATCACAAAAAACTTTAACCCAAATCACTGATATTCACATATCATCCTCAAAATAACCAAATAATAGGGGGATTTTACCAGAATTGGGGGAGTGGTTGTTTCAAACAAAAGGGCATCAGGCTTATCAGCAAGAAGAGAAGATTTGGTCCATAAACAGCTCAACCCGCATCTACAGCTATACAAATTATCCATATTGTCAGGAACCCAAGTCCACCCTTTGACCAGAACGCTGACATGCTTCATCTGCAGCTCACCACACTCAATTCCCCCCTCCGCATTCTGCAAAGACGACATCTTCGACCCATTCACCAGTAAATCTCGGTGTGTTTCCCTAAATTGGGCGCAACCCACCTCGGAATCCCATTTCTTGAACGCTCCGAACAAATCTCTGAAGGGCTCCGGCGAATCGGATTTCGAAAGAGAGTAGAAGATCGAATCTTTAGGTGATGGGACTGCGGAATCGGCAGCTGGGAATTCGAGAAATCCGGTGGAGAAGAGGATGATCACCGCAGCGGTTAACATCATTGTCACAGCGAAGGTGTTTATGGCCTTCAATTGCATAATGAATGTGAGGAGATTTTCAAGAAATGCAATAAATTTCTCCTATATCTATATCTCTCTAGTCTCTCCTGATGCAGATTAGTTAAGAGAGAGGAGAATATTGTTCAATTCTGGGTTTAGGCGGTTGAAATTCTGAGATTTGGGGATTAGTTTCAGGTGACTTTAGTCCTAAATCAGGTCAAATGTCACATTCTTCCCTACCAATTTACTAGTAGTACTAATATTGCCAAATAATATTTTAATTTTTCATATTAGTTTCGGTTTTCATAAAAGAGACAATTACAAAAATTGAAAAGCTATGATTTTTTTATTATAATTTAAAAATTATATGAGTGAACAAAAGTCAAAGAAATTTTATGATTTAAAATACAACTATCCATTTATTTTAATCAATATGTAAATACGGACCAGAGTGGTTTATAGTTCTAATTAGAAGCTCATTATTATATTACTAACATTCCTGACAAGTATATATAATCACATTGAGCATAAACTATATTTAATCTTAAAAGGCACATTTGTTCAAGCCCTATATAAACAGCAAGATCTCTATCCCTTTCTATACAGTTTGAACAAAGACCCTCCAAAACACTCTCACCCTTTCACCAATATATTCCTATATCCAATCAATAGTTTCATAAAAATGGAGACAGGAGTAGAAGTTGATGGTAAGAAAATTGCACCAAAAGGGCATTTTGTGGTGTATGTGGGCATGGAAATCTCAAGATTTGTTCTTCCCATCTCTTTCTTGAAAAAACCATTGGTTAAAGATATTCTAGACGAGGCCGCCGAGGAATATGGATTTGTCCGATCTCTAGTCTGGGATTTGTCCGTCTAGACGTATATGGAGCGTCTCATGATCATTTGAATACAACACTCGAACAAGAGAGTAACATCTTTATCTAGTTTATAATTATTGACTCGCGCCGATGGGATTTTTTTAATAAAAATCTCACATGTGTATGTTCATCTACTAATAAAGTCCATTTGCCATAATGAGATGTCTGGTCAGGTCACTAACTTCCCTATGGTTTCTAGTCATTGAATGTGTCAATTACTCATTATACAAATCTATGTTCAGGAAGACAACAATGACTAAACACCAGCAGCAATGAAGGCACTAGCATTAGTTCTTAATTAGATCAGTCTAGTACATAAATTACAGCAGTTTCTAAGTTCTCAATAATGCAAATCAGCAACCTCAAGGCCCTTGAGGATACTAGATGGAGCTACTCATTTTCAGATTCAACTGTCAAAAAATAAAGTGCTGACCAGCACAAGAAATATAGACTTTAGCAAGAAGATTGGTATGTATATCCAGATGCAAACATCATGTATGAGGATAGAAGAATAAATGGCATTGTATTTGGGACAGATCCAAGAAATATTATTGCCACAAAGAAGTGAATCCCAGAAAGTGTGAAAGTGAAATGCTGATAGAAGGGAAATCTGCATTGCAGCATTGTAGTTGGAACAAATCAAAGCAGGTAGACGACATAAAGACAGTGAATGCAAACGACTGTTAAATTCTTTTCAGTCAGTGCTTCTTTCCTACACAAGGCTCAAATGTCAATTATTGCCACAAATGCAGATATCAACAAGAAAAATTACGCTGAGGAAGTCTTCTTTTGCTGATAGACTACTGCATAAACTGGGACTACAACACCAATGCTAAATGCAGTGAAGACAGCAATGCTCATTTTCAGTGCCTGATTATTCATCCTGTCCAAGTTGTACATGTGCTTTGCATGTAGATAGAAAGGCTCATCATGGCCATGGCCTCCTCCCATCTTCTTTACACTAGTTGAGTGAATGCCCCTGTTCCCTGTGAATAAGCAACGAATTTTACTTTTTTACAATATCCCACAGAAAAAATCTACAATATCCAATACTGAAATAATTATACTTAACTAAATTTACAATATACTATTAACTAAGAAAAGATTACCACAAAATGGAGACTAATTACCTACTATTTTCTCAGTGCAAAATACAGCTTTATGACATTAGAGAAATGATATAAAAACTTTAATGATCATTTCAATAATTAAATCTATTATTTAAGCTCTTTTTTAGATACAAAACATTAACATAATGAGAAAAAGATCTGATAAGACAAGAGAAACCAGAAGACATACATGATACAAAAGACTCCCAAACTCCAATAACTATGTTCCAAATTTCTATTCATTCATACATTCACTAAAAGTAAAATATTTTTAAGACACATGCATTTTGTAAGTTGTATAGCCAATTTTTAGGACCAGTTCAAAGGAAAAAGACCCACATTCTTTAGATTATCCAGGATAACAGTAAAAAACATTGAACAGACCATACAAAGTTTATTAAAAGTGAAGTAAATCAGCATACATTATTAGCATTATCAACATAAGCAACTGAAAGAGCACATAAATAGTTACCATTACTATCACAGAAAGAAGTATGTATGTGCAGCTGAATCAGCACAGTTTTTTTTCATTTTTCATAGCTACGGAAGAATCCAGAAAAATTAAAATAAATAATACAACTAGTTAAAGATACGAAAAAAAAAACGTAAACCGGATTCGCATAATCACCAAAACTACACAAATTGTACCAGAAACAAAGAAAAAGATCTACGAAAAAGAGAATGATAGAAAGAAATGGTATACCTGATTTGGGCATAATTGCCGAATTCATAAGCTTGGAAGCACAAGATCTCAATCCGCCGTTCATCGCCATTATTGAGTGTTAGGATTAAACTACCGATTGAAAGCTCTCAAACAAGAAAAGTAAAGCACTCTTAAGCGATTACGTGGTTCGGCAAAGATTGCCTACATCCACGGAGAAGTCACTCGAAGTTTATTGAATCAACACTCTCAAGAAGATGGCTCACACTTACAAATTGAATGCCCTAAGCTAATCACAAGCTAGAGCTCATAAACCCCCAATCTGCTGTGTGTGTGTGATTTTCTCTCTGCTATACAAACTGAGAAAACCGAGCTAAATATAGAAGACTACAACAACTTGAGATAACCAACTAATTTCAAAACAGAAAATCAGTTATAACTACCACTTCACCAACGGCTAGTTTTTGGCTGATGAATGAGTCTCAACACTTGTTCCTTCCCCGAGCCTTCAACGACTTTTGACAACAGCTTCAGCTTGATTTCTACTTCATATTTGCAAAGGGCATAATCCCACATCGAGCAATTCCGATTTCGTTGAGCTCAATTCCTATACAGGATTGTAGCAAAACGATGAATCTGGAACAAGGGTTTGTGATTTTAGGAGACTGATTTGTGATTTTAGGAGTTTGAATTGCACTTGTGGAAATTGTCGAGAGCTTCATTTCCTGGGCTTTTAAATATTATTGTGGCTGAAGCTGAACCAATAGTTTTGGAGAAATAAATCACAATGAAAATTAAATATGATTTCACTCATTTTCACTAATTAATAAAGTTCACTTCTTTAATTTGGCTCCTTTGGCAGTTTTACAATGTTAATCTGTCAACAAACAAACTTTATAAAACTACTATGTATCACTACATATAATAATAGTACCATAACATTGAACCAAACAATGAAGTATTAAGAAAACATGAGGTGAGAAAAGATAACACATTTTAAGAATTAGTACTAATAGTTTCAAAATTCGAAATACAGCTTATATAACCACGGGTACGTACCACTTAACTAACGGAGAGAGCATCAAACTTCATCCCAAAAAAGGGAAGTGGGAACAAAGGTTTGAGAGATAACATTCTTCTCAAATTCCAAAAGTCAGCTTCCTAAAAAGAAAGCAACCTACAATCCACAAAATCACAACTCTCAACAATCTCTAGAGAGCTGTTAGCTAAAAGATTTACTAGACATCTATTCTTTTTACATGAGGATAAAACTAAAACAGTCACTTTCTACTTAGGCATGAACGACATAGCTTTCCTAAAATCAACAGCTGAGCCTGGGAAAGGCTGCTGTCCCGGCATCCAGAGATTTCCATTGTGGGGCAACAGCACCGAAGGTTGGTTGCTCGTTCGTGTGTCTTGTCCTATGACTGAATCGGAAACTTCTTTCTTTTTCTTGACAAACTCGAAGAACTCAGCAACTTGGCGAGCATATCTTTCAGATGAAAAATAATGTAAATAAATTTTGAGGTATAACTCAAACGTGATCAGATAAAGAAATGCATCAGAGCTTGCTTTAGATTAGATTAATCTATTATACTAGAATCTTATTGAGATAGATAAAAACCATGTAGTGTTTAAATGAGATCAGCAATAAAAACTGTCTAGAAATGGGAGAAGTCCAAACTTAACATACTCTTGCTTAGCTTCTACATCTCTGCTGAAATCGATGTCTGGTTCACAGTCGAGAACCAAGGCAGGAACCTGCTCCATAACAAAAGGCAAAACACAGAGATGGGAAAAAATGACGAAAAGAATAGCCTGGAATAATTTTGCAAGTGCAATGATGGGTGGTACCTTTTGGATGCTCGAATGCATATGATCACCGTGCAAATAAAAGACGCGGTCTTTGATGTGGGGATGTAAAGACCAATCATCGTCCTTGGGAAGTTGACTGACTGATAGAACTCCGTGGTTGCCACTCTCAAAGGGGAAAAGCCAGCTTTCATGCTTCTCATGCAAATCCCTCAGGTAGTCCAGAGAGACTCCGCCTTCCTCTGCTCTCTTACGCAGCATCATGCGCTTGTGGCAAGTATCAGGACTTGCTCTTAGGTAGATGAATCCATCAGGTATGAGTCCGGGCAAACTTGAAACGACAGGATCAAACCATGAATCGTAAATGCTAATTTCCATCTCATTCATCCACTTTGCCTCATGAACAGCTCTCACAAAGACCTAAATTAAGAAAATCGATCAAGAAGATAAGCAAAGCTGATTCAATATTAGTGAACAACCAAAAAGGTTTCTCAATATTAAGTTCACACATTAGACAAATATCTTGGTTTTCGCATAAGAATATGGATTGTTTAATAGGTTGCCAGTCTTCTTCTTCGTCATTCTGTTGTAATAAAAGCTTGATCAAACACAACATTTCTGAAAAAGCTCAGGAGATAGAGATCACATATTGTCATCATGCTCAAAAAGAGAGGAACTTAGTCGTTTACCATTCTGTCACTGAAGACGCTCCGTTCCATAAGCCTCAGGGGCTTCATACCGCCACATGATTCTCTCTCTTGCATAACTCTTGTAACAAACACGTAGTTCTGGAATGTATACGCATATCTCTCTGGTTCAGCATAAAAGGCATCTAATATGTTGAAGTGGTCCGGACCAACATTCTGCCACTTGTCAACTGGTTCAGGAACAATCTCCACAAGATCTCTAAGCTCAAGGGTTTCATTAGCTATTCTCTGCAAGAATGTAGTCTTTCCCACACTGATATTTCCTTCAACACATAAAGTGATCCGATTCTTTTGACTAGGCTTAATACTTTCCTTGAGCTCTTCATCCACACTCTCCTTGATAAATATAGTTATGCTCTCAGCATGGTTCTTGTGTATGATCCCAACCGAACTCTGTAAGAACTCCACCATCTTCTCACTAGATTTACCGAAAAACTGCACCATAACAAGAGCATGTTACAAAAGCTCAACTTATAATTCAGCTATTCAAATATTTTGCCATACTCAAAACGCACAATGAAAACAACAAAGTGACACAGCTTTAATGGCTTCAAAACACATTTTGCTATAATGGAGTGAACCAACCAAAATAAAACTTGAATTGAATAGTGACCTGAATTTAAGCCAAAAACAGAAATATACCTTATCTTTATATAGCTGTTTGAGCTGAGCTACACCCTCAAACCCTTTTTCCACGAGCTTCCTCGAATTCCTTGGACCGACTCCAGGAATAGTGAGCAAATCCGGGCTCCCCGGAACCACCGCGCCGCTGCCCCCATTCTTCCTCCTTTGCAAGCGCTTCTCCTCTGAAACCGCGAATTCGCCGCCCGTACTCGGATTCCCGGCTAGGGTTGCGAACCACGCCGCCCTGTGGGACCCGCCTCCCAATCCACCATGCCTAGTGCTCTCCTTCAATACCACCCACGCCCTCAGCGGCGCCGCATTGGCGCTGCTGTTGTCGATGGCGCAGCTGCAGGGGCGCAATTTCGTCAATTTGAGGCCACGCACCGCTGCGGACGAAAACGGATTTGTCGGCTGGCCGAGACACGACATTTTCCTGGAGGCGCCGGTGAACCGTAGAGAGATAAAGCTGGAGGCGGAGACGGGTAGAGAGAGAGGAGTGTTGTTATTGCCGAATGAAATTGGGGCAGCAGCGGGCGTTCTGCGTAAAAGCTTCTGCATCACTCTGGTGCATCTCAAACTGAATCCAAATTGTGGATACGACGAGCTATGTATGTATATCTCTTATTGAATGTTGAAGGTGTTGTGTTATGAGTGTTGTGAGAGTGCTTTGGGTTTGGCTGTTGAAATGGTTTTGGCGGAGAAGAGAAATTGAGGTTGAGGGTTTAGGGTTGGGTACAGTCGTTTTTTTGTTAAATCATTTAAATGTTAGGATTATTCTATTTGTTATACTACATCTCAAATAGTACTCCATTTTGTCACATGCAATCTTCCGGTATCTAAAACCGGCGGTTCCGGTTCCGGTTCCGAACCGCCGGTTTTTGTACGGTTCTCACGGTTCCGGTTCGGTTTTGGCGGTTCCAACGGTTTTTTTTTTTTTTTTTGCTTATATAATTTGGAATTTTGGATTTATACAATAAATTGGAACAAGGCAATGGATAATTTAAATTGAAATAAGACGAATAAGGTGAAAATCATATCAATTTTATTGAATTTGAGTTGTAACTTGTAACGAACAACAATACATTACAATAATACAATTGTCAATACATTACAATAATACAATTGTCAATACATTACAATAATACAACAATGTGATATAATTTACAAGTGTCGTCGGAACATAAATAAAAAAAACCATGAAATGGGGGGAAAAAGGAAAAAATTGAAAAGGGCTTGAACTCAACTTAAACTTTCAAAGTTAAACTTTTCAAATTTAAGTTGAGTTGCCTACGTATCCACAATTTTATTGAGGAATCAAAGCCCACGTAGTTCTCTTACCTTGCTTACCTTTTTGGCCGGCCGTGCTCGCCGTTCACCGCCCCCCGTCATTGATATTGTTGAGCGCCTTCGCTTCCGACCTCGTCATCGGTGGAAAACTCTTCACCATCACTCTCTACACGAAAGTCGAAATCCGGCTCTTGTGCTCTCATGTCCGCCTTTGCCCAATCATCAAGTAACATAGTGGCTTCCATGTTTTTGGCGGAGAGATTGCTCCTTTTGTCGTCTAGGACACAACCGCCGACACTAAAAGCTTGCTCCACGGCGACGGTGGAAGCGGGAACGGCGAAAATCTCCTTAGCCATTATCGAAAGTATCGGAAACTCTTTGTCATGTGTTCCCCACCAATCAAGGACGTCAATTTGTTGAGTAGGGGGACCTGGATTTTGAAAAATAGAGCGCGATTCCAAATATATATCTAACTCACTAGTAGCTCTAGTCCTATTGGTTGTAGCACCGTATAGATCTTGCAATTGTGATACTACATCGGGATCAATCATGACATTGCTATAATTCCCGCCACCAAAATCAAATGTCGAAGGACTAGGAGGAGCACGTACCTGGTGAATGGTGTTATATCGCATTTCATATTCCCCGAAGAGAGCACGAAGCGCACTATCTAACCTTAGTTTGATTTCTTCAACATTCGGAAGATTTAGTTCGAAGCTTTCTCCTCTTGTCAAGCCCATTTCGCGAAGTTGAGAAAAATCCAAATCGTGCAAACAACCATAATACATGTCTAAAATTTTATGCACACCATGCAACTTCCACTTTGGATCCAAGCATTTTGCAATCAAGAACACATTTGGAATACGCGCAAAATATTTCAACCATTTTTCAACCATATAAAACAAAATAGCCTTCAACTCAATGAATTGAGTATTTTTCACACATGTCTTAAAACCAATTGCCACATACATGCAATGCTCCAAAACACGCACAGAAGTAGGATAATAAACACCGGATAACTCAACAGTGGCATTTTTGAAAGCTTGGAATAATCGAAACAAATCCATGCTGTGGTCCCAACAAGAGGGTATCAAAAGCAAATCAGAAGGAACATGCGGGCAAGTTCTAAAAAAATCACATAAATACTCAATGTGGTTCAAAGTCGACTCCAACATATCGTACGTCGAGTTCCAACGAGTTGAAACATCCAAACGAAAATTGGTGTACCTGCACTGCTTGCTATGACAATATTTCTTCCAAGCTCTACCAATAGGAGCTTTGTTATGAATCAATTTAACAGCAGTTCTAATAGGATCAACATACTTTTGCCACAAATCGATCGCATCTTGAACACACAAATTCAAAATATGAGCAATACATCGCACATGAAAATATTTGCCATCAATAACAGGAGAACATGCACTGATGAGATCATCTATACTAGCAGTGTTAGCACTTGCATTATCAAAACCAACAGAAAAAATTTTATTGATCAATTGAAATTCATTCAAAACTTGAATGATCAATTGAGCAATTGCTTGTGCAGTGTGTGGTGCGGGAAATTCCCGAAATGCAATCAAACGTTTGTTCAAAGTCCAACTATGATCAACGAAATGCACAGTAATGCCCATATATGAATTTTTGCAAAAACAATCAGTCCACACATCAGAGCAAATCGAAACTTTATGACCCAAGTTAACAATAAACGTACCTAATTGCACCTTCTTTTCCATGCATTGTCTAACAACAGCTCGAGTCATAGAAGTTCGACTCAATTTTCTTGCAGCGGCATTATAAACTTGTCGCATACTCGACTCAATTTTTTGTTAAATCATTTAAATGTTAGGATTATTCTATTTGTTATACTACATCTCAAATAGTACTCCATTTTGTCACATGCAATCTATATCTATATATCTATACATACATAAAGGGCGCCTTTTAAAATATTTATAAGTTTTATCTTTACTTTAAAATATTTATAAATTATGGACCAATTTAAATATATATGAAATAATTTGAATTTGTATAGTTTTATAATTAATTTCTTATCAATTAAATGCAAAGTTATGAACTTAGAGTCATAGTTTGACTAACTTTGCCGTAGTAATGGAAGGTTGTATGATTTTAGGCACTAATTTAAATTAAGTGAATTTATTATAATTATTGTATAAATTATAGTATGTATCAATGTATAAAGTGTTACACAATAATTCCATTCATGAAAATTTATTTAATCTAACTTAATTCTTATCAAGACTTTGTAACGTAACTAATTATTAGTGAATCCAAATAAGTTCATTAGCCTAAACCCTCTATAAATATGTCTAATTTGCTACCTTCTTACTCACTTTTTCATTGGCTTTTCCCTTTCCATTGTTGGATTTTCTCCAACAAAACATTGTTTTCCGTATGAATATCACTTTCCTTATTGAATTTTATAGCCTAACAATACTCCATCGGTCATCAAAGTGAGATATGTACGCGTTTATGAGATGGCCAAGCCCGATGACAAATTAATTGTCATTGGTGTGTGTTCCATGACAAAATGGTAGGGTTATAAAAGGCGAGTTTTGTTATTTTCTGTTTGAAGTTCTAATATAGCTGGAGGCAATCCGACATGATGGAGAAGATGACATCGGCATAGGGTGATGAAAGTGCTGGAGATGATGAACGGAAAAGGAGGCAAGCAGATAAAAAAGGTTGGGAGAGATTAGAAGTAAGATGAATGCATATTGGAATAGAAGAGAAGATCGATGCAGATTAATTCTTAATTAGTAGTATAAACTATTTTATTGATTCCAATCAGTTGGTAATTTTATTTTATTGAGAAATTTTTGCCAAATTTACTAAGCAATATATTTTTAGAAATTTGTTGATTTCAAAATTTGATTTTATATATTTATGTAATGATTTTTTAGTATATATTTTATGCTTTCAGATTTGTATGATGGTATGTTTATCACTTCAAATTCTCCATCCATTCACAAATTCTAAAATCGAAAGAATCCCAAAATTGAAAAACCCAATAAAAATGGGAGCCCCGGCCCGTCGCAGAAGCTGTAAACACCTGAAATTTCCCCCAATTTCGTCACATCACCTCGCAATTCGACGAATTAAAAACTAGATCGGATAATCGGAGCTCTAATTTCGGAGAAATCTTACATAGGATGATGGCGGAGCGCACGATTGAGACGAGGGGGGTGTCAATTAGAGAGTCGCGGAAGTCGTAATTGGGATGGCGGCGGAGAGGAAGGCGGAGGGGAGGAGCGCGTCGGCGACGATTAGGAGGATCGGAGCGGAGAAGATTAGAAGAGAGAGCAGCATCGTGATGAGGGAAAAAAGTGTCCTGATCCATCTCAGAATCGCGAGCGCCGCCGCTGCCATGCTGAGCTTTTTTTCGTCTTTGGAGAATCGCATAGCTGCCGTTGAAGCTCTCACTGCGTGTGTGAGATAAAAATAATTAGGGAACTAATTAGGGAGTAAAAAATCAAAATTAAAAGTTTAATTTGGTCAAAATTGGGATTAAACCCGTTGACCGTTAGTTTTTAACGGAAATGTTGACGGAGGACCAAAATGATCAAATTTCATATGTTTAGGACCAGAAAATCCAAAAGATAATGTTTAGGACAAAAAACGTAAAATGACCAGGACCAAATTTGGCCTTTACTCTATAAAAAATTTCACTATGCATAATACATTTTGTGATGTATATTTAAACGCCGTTAGCTTTTACCTAAAATGAGGAGTACAAAATAGTAATTGGTGTAACATTTTGTAGCAAAATGTTTTTTTTTTTTTTGATAAAAAGAAAGGCTCAAACATTCAAAAATGGTGTGCAAAAGAGTATAAAAGCTTGAACAATAACAAAGCCTCCCCAAAAACAAAGAAACACTACAAAATCGACAAACCATGCACAACCTACCACCACCTCATAAAAGCAAGCCCAAGAAGACCACTCGACAACCATAAGACCACTAACAAAGGACCAACCATCCTCGACAAAGTTGTATAGCCACACTCATGAGGTATACTTCATTTGTGTCCCAACCATCTTTTAGCTTTAGGTAAGTCTTTGCATATTTACTCGGACGAGTAAGGAAAATTTGGATACCATCCTTTAATCCATAATTCAACCAAGCCTCCATATAAGTAGTTTTTTCTCTACATCCCAATTTTGTTTCATCTTTTCATCCTTTAATAAAACAAGATATTGGATCCTTGGGTATGCAAAAGGTGAGATTTCAGCAACTGCATCCAAAATACCATTGTGGAAAGCAAGGTGTCTATCGAAGGTAGGTTGATTGGTCTTGATTAAATCGGTTCTAATCAATCTTCCTATGTACTACCTGAGCCTCTATCAGATGCTTATGAAAGTAGCAGGACACATCATACAAATGCAGAGACGATTCTTTTGGGGCAAGAAGGAGGGAAAGAAGGGGGGAAACATCTTTGCGTGGGATGTCATTCAATAACCAGTTGAGCATAGAGGCTTGGGGGTCGGAGATTTATCAATTAGAAATGTTGCTTTGTTATTCAAATGGTGATGGAGATTTGCCGATGAACAGAAACCACTATGGAAGAAGATAGTTAAATCTAATCATAATAAGACATAAGTTTTGAAAATGAAGGAAAACATCCAAGGAAGCATTTTGGGACAAATCACAAGTACCAAAGGGCTTAACAATGAAACTCAAGAGATGATGAGGAAAGGGATCCACAGAGTGGGAAATCGAGCCCAAACGAGATTCTGGATGGAGTGTTGGGTTGGGGATGAGTGTCTTCCAAGACTCTTTAGAGTCTTTACCTTGTCCTCCCAAAAAGGACACTACATCCAAGAAATGGGACCCGGATCAATGGGGAGTGGAATTAGAGATTGTCTAGGAGAATGAAACTCTTTGCATGGGAAGATGATGTACTTGAGGATATGCTACTAGCCGCGAATCACACTGTTCTGAGAAAAAACATGAGGGATGTGAGGATCTGGTCACTTGACAAATCTTCATATTTTTCTGTCTCTAATTTTATTTTGTAGGTAAACCATCGACTTTGTAGTGAGAGCTCTCAACACAATCAAGGACTTCTTGCCTGGAGAAATCTTGCCTCATCCCGAGCACAACTTGTTTTGTGGGTTATTCTACAGGGTAGACTTAATACTAGAAATACTTTTTTCTTGGAGAAGGAACATATTACTCAATTTATTTCCGTACCACTCATGATCGATACCAAGGACGATAGACTTTCAAGAATTGGTGTGAGTGGAATTGGTGATGATCGGTGTGTTCATTGCAAGATGGAGACAAAAACAATGGAGCATGTTATGTTTAGTTGCAAGGTGTCGAGTAGCTTGTAGTATCACTGTTGCAAGCGATGGGATATTGATCTCCACAGAGAACCAGTTGTATGCTTCGAAGCATGGAAAGGGTCACCATTCTAGAAATTAGATAAGAAGTTTTGGACAACGGTGTTCTATGTGATTGCGTGATTACGTGGATTCTGGACTCTGGAGACTTAGCACTTGGACTCGAGGTTGGTGCCCCGAATTCCCCTTCTCATCAAACGAATGAATGATGAGTGGAATGAAGTTAGTGCTTGGATAGAACCCAAGAATCAACAAAAGAACAAGAGCCTCTAACGTGTGCTGGAAAGCCAATGAAGAGTTTAAGAAAGCGACCGAAAGATAAGCATAGACGAACTTGTGCTTGACCTTGCTTTTTGATTCATGCCTCGCTCTTGAGAAATCTTTTTTGGTGGCTTTTGGGTTTGTGTTCTCTCCGCTAGTTCTTCTTTCACTGATTAGTCTTTCTTATTCAAATGGGTAACTATTAATAAATTTATCAACAAGAAGTAAACGTTAATAATTTAGTATTAGAATTTTATTTTGTAGAGTATTGATTCGTTTCGTTTCAATTATTCGCCTCACATGACAACAACATTTGTATCAAATATATACTATAGTTAGTACTATATTTTTATGTAGTAGTACAACCGACTATGCAATAATTACAAACATAAGCCATGTGATTAACCAAATCATATGGTTTAGGTAGATAAATTATTATCATTCGTACACCTGTACTTAAACAGAAAAAATAGCATATCCCTTTGATTAATCTTACTATTTTTTACTTGGAATAATTAGTTACTTAGCTACTGTACTTAATTTGGTATTAACATTATTTTGACTAATTGCCATTTCAAAAGAGACGTCAGCCCGCATGTCTTTTTTATTTGCTAGCAATAAATGAATGCCAATTAACCCAATGATAATATTAGTAATATTATTCATTATATTACAAATGCATGGTTATAGATTAAAATTTTCAAACTCACGTGTATTGAGATTAATTATTGGTCTATTTTATTTCAGATTAATCTCATTTTAAGTTCTTAATATAAAAATATTTAAATTATCTGTTCGTTAAAATAGTAAAAGTTAAAAATTATTGTTTTATTTTACGGATATTCGTCAAAATTTTAATTTCGACGTTTCGGTTAAGGGAATAGTAAAAGTTATGGGGTGAGATATTCCTTTTAAGGATAAGAATTCATGAGAAAATGATAGCTATAAATTATAGTATACCAATAATCATCAAAATGAAAAATGCGAATAAATACGCATATGATATTGTAGACCTTTAATTGGTCTTATGGAAAATAAGTGTTAGGCTGGATTGAAATTTAACTTTCTTCAAAATAATCATAATATGGATTGAACTAATTTCATTATCCTATAATGTGCTGTGTGTCACACTCGGAGTAGTGCCCACATCATATCGATGATATGAAAATTTAGTTTTTTGACAATTTATACATCTCAAAATAATAATTTAATGTGCCCTACATAGAATATGAAATGGATAATAAAGTTGCACTTTTATTATGGCCTTAAATATGATGTCCCACATCTTCCCATGTGCCTTTTATTCAATAAATAAATGTCAAATGATATAGGTAGAAAACAAAATGAATTGATTACTTGTTTATTTAATTAAATACTATTAACCTGAACATAATTCAGGGCTAGAATAATGCTTAACTTGAATTGTGTAATAAAACCTTAATTAATATCTAAATTACATTAAAAAAAAAACTCTACAATAAACAATCATTAAATATAATCCAATACCCTTCTAAAAACCCAAAGGCCACAAGAAGTCGTGGATCGACTTAGACTCAGCTGAGGAGGAAGAAGCACTCTTCATATACTTAGACGAGTGCGAGTGCGAAGGCAGCCCAATCGACAGCTCCAAATCCACACAGCTCTCCTCCTCCGTCGTGGTACTGTCGTGCGCCGACGACGAGTTGTCCTTGGACGGAGGACCTGAACTTCTAGGGCGGTGCGTTTGCGGATCCACGCCGCTGCTAATAAGCTTGCGTTTGATGTGCGTGTTCCAATAATTTTTGATCTCGTTATCTGTTCTTCCCGGCAATCTCCCTGCTATAAGAGACCATCTGCACCACAAATTCAACAATTCATTTTTTTTAACCTACAAAAATCGATGATTAAAAAAAAATCCAAAAACAGCCCACCTATTTCCCAACAAACTATGGAGTTTGATAATGATCTCATCTTCTTCTTCACTGAAATTCCCCCTTTTCAAATCAGGCCTCAGGTAATTAATCCATCTCAACCTGCAGCTCTTTCCGCACCTCAGCAATCCTACAAAATTAACAAATTCAATCTCCTATTTTTTCTCATACTGGTACTAATAAAACTTAACATACCTGCAGATTTAGGGAGAGAGCGCCAATTCCCCTCGCCGTGAGCTCGTATGTAATTGATGAGGCGTTGATCTTCATCCTTAGTCCAAGCACCTTTGTTGGTGTGAGCTTTCTCACAGCAAGGCGACCGCCCCATGATTGAACTCAACAAAGGAAAAAATTATAGGTTCTTGATGGATTCTTGATGTATATATATTGGGAGTAGGGTGTGGGGTGTGGGGTGATGATGAGACTTGAAGATGAAGAAGAGAGGATGGGGATATTTAAAGATATGAGATTACCATTAGTATGAAGCCATTTTAACAAACAGATGGATGCATTTCAATTCAACTCAACCAAGTTGGTGAAAAAGAAAAGTAGGTACGCTTTAACGATGTATTGCTTTTTTTTTTTTTTTTTTTTTTTTTTTTTTTAAGCCTAACCTCTTTTTCTATATTTAAAAATTGTTAATAAAAAATCAATATTATTTGCCACGTATACATACATGTGTCTACGTATACATACATGTGTCTGTGTTTTTGTGTGTGTGTTTGGGGTGTTCTTGACCTTTTTCCTTTTACTATCAAAATTACTACTAATATGACTTATGAGTTATATATGGGTACTATTTAAATATGGAATTCGTCACATTGACTTTTTCCTCTGCCTTAATAAATATTGTGGACCAATGAAGATTTATTTGTGAATCAACTTGCTTAATTTCGATACCCAAGTTACTTTTTCGTTTAATTCTGTATTTATTTGTAGGTGTATAGACGGTAGTAGGGAAATTCATATATATATGAATTATATGAATATAATACAATTGCATTAAAATTAAAGTGAAATCATATGAATATAATAGAATTGCACGAAACTAAAGTGAAATCATATGAATGTAATACAATTGCACGAAAATTAAAGTAGAATCAATAAATTGCTAGGGTCAACTAGTTATGTAAAGTTTGAATAAATTTGTACTTCCCCGACGAAGGGTTTTAGTTTTTGGGGGATATACCCACCACCCTGTACCTATTGGGTAAAAAGTATTATTAGATTTCCATATTCCATCTTTAAGCCCCTTGTTTCATATTAATAAGGGGCCAAGAGTTTAAAAAGAAAAAAAAAGAAATAGTTAAATAATAATAATATCGCACTATTTAAAAAATTTAAAAAAAAATTGAATGGGAAAAAAAAAAAGTAAGAGAAATAAGATGGGAAAGATTTGTATTATTATATTTCCAAAATGAGTGAAGAGAATGAAATGCCTCAATTGGGGGAAAATCGAGTACTTTTTAAACATTTTTATATTCCAACAAAAATACAAGGGAAAAAACTCCCCCGAACTATATAGATTCCCCTCACTTTTTTCTCAATCTATTCAACGTTTACCATCTATAATAAAGATATTAGAAAAATTTGAGGTTATTATGGTTTTCAAATTTTTTTTTGGGGTTTTGATTGGGCGAGATACCCGGCGGGATCGGGAAACCGTATGTCGCGGGGGTATTGGGACAAAAAATTTTGGGTTAAAATTGGAATTTACCCGAAAAAGCGGCCCCCGCGATAACCTTTCGCCCCCCCAAAGGTTTTGATTAACACAAGTTTTAATGATAATTAAAAGAAGAAGTTAAAAAAAAAAATAATTAAAAATTTGATAAAAAAGATCACCAAAAAATAAAAGATTTTTCCCCAAAATTTTAAAGATTTATCTGGTTATTAGGCCCAAAAATAAAATTTCCCCAAAAATTTAGATTCTTTTTTTTGGGTTCATCCTAAAAATACATTTTTATTTTGGCAAATTTTTTTTTCTCTTAAAAGATAGTCTCATTCTCTACACTCAATAACTTTATATTTTTTCATCTCTTTTTCTTTATTAAATTTTTATAAAATTGAGATATTTTCAAGCCCCATTTTTAGGGGGGAAATTATTATCCAGGAATCAATATTTGAGAGAAATTGAAACAATATAATTATAGACAAATAGTCAAATACCATGTTTGAGTAATCCTTAGGGCTAATATTTTTGACACATCATAAAACGACACAAATACGCATGGTTAATAGATTTGGGTTAAACTTGACAATTTATGCTTTTGGATGGATTTATGTTAGATTTGAGTACCGAAAAAATAAAATTTTTCCCTTTTATTATAAAAAAAATATTATGTTTAATTTTTTTTTTTTAATGAAAATCGGGTAAAGTTTTAATCATATAACATATTTTAATTGTGTAATATTAGATTTATTAATTTTATCATGAATTTTTGTTTAGGTCATTATCGTATTGTCAAACTAAATTGTATAAATGTACTAAAGAAGTGGAAAAAAACCCGGCAAAAATCAAAAAGAACATACTAAGTTAATAGGTTGGGCCCCAAAGAAGAACGATGTTTCCCAAGGGGGGTCAGTTTGACCTTATTAAGTTGGGTTGTTTTTTTAATACTACAACCCCCCTAACCTTTTGCCCTTCTTGCTTGTCCCCATTCCCACCATCGTTGGTCCTTTCCTACCACTTGTCCCCGTAACACGGGGAAAAGACTTCATTACAAATTACTACTCCCTGTCCCAATAAATATTTCATTTTTTTTTTTTTTACACTTTTGGGTAAGGGATCCATATTACACTAATTTTTTTTCATTCACTTTTTCATATTTTTCCCCTGTCCGGATAATTTCCCCGTTTCCTTTTTGATCCCACATAATTTTCCCATTTACTTTTACCACTTTTTGGAACTTATATTCCAAAATTTATTCTCTCCATTTTAATAAAAAATTTTTAAAAGTGGGACTTTCCCTAATTTTTTCAACTCTTTTTCTTTTAAATTTTTAAAACCAGGGTCAAAGGCCCCAAATTATGGGAAAGGGGGAATAAAATTCATGTCCGGGCAAATTTGGTTTGTTATTGGTCGCGGAGGGTAAAAAATATGTACAAGTACTGTAGAGTTTTTCAAAAAAATGTGTCAAAACCCAGCTTATAAAATCTAGCCCAAAAAAATTGTACTGAGGCCCAACGGATATGACCAAATAATATTTGGTTCCAACTTCCAAACCCAACTACATAAATCCAGCTAAAAATTGTACCGCATTTCTTCCGACGCCAACTCACAGTAGTGAAGACAAATAAAATGGATAATAGGCACCCAAAATCAAATAATCAACAAATTTGAGGTAAAAGAAATGAACAAATAAGGATGGGATTTTCAGTTTTAAAAACTTAGAAAATGGGGTTTTCTCACCATGACTTTAAATTAATCATGGGTTTAAAAATTTTAATATCTTGTACACGGGAGTGGGTCCAGCCCCTTTTTAAGTGGGTAACCCCCCCCTTGGGCCTTTTTAAAGGGGATGGTTCATTTTTTAAAATGGTATCGGAAGCCGGGGAAACATTGGGTTTTTCTCTTTTTCTCTTCTCTTCCTATCCCGTGATGGAAGTCGATTTTGGCCCCCGTGAGAGGGGGTTAAAATTCAATTCTTTATCTCTTCT
>NC_062970.1:13719263-13743263 GCF_023119035.1 Salvia hispanica
AGGAGTCCCGTTTTACCATTTTTAGATGTCTCACTTTAGAGGTCCCGGTTGAAATATTCCATAAATGGTATTATGCCCCACATTCCACTAACCTTTTCCCACTCACATTTTATTATAAAACTAATATAAAAAAGTAGGACCCACATTCCATTATCTTTTTTCACCTACATTCCTTTGTATTTCTTAAAACCCGTGCCAAACTCAATCGGGACTCCTAAAGTGAGACGGAGGGAGTAATATTTTATTTTTACACATTATGACCATTTAGCATCACTCAAGAGAAAAACACCTAGGGTTCATGGCATTCACTCCAAGCCGCTACAAAAACATTGCCACACTCCTCCAAGAATTTGAGAGAGAGAATTGAAGATTGAAGATTTTATATCGGATGATTGAAGCTTCACTCCATAGATCTGTCTCAGAGGAGCACTTAGTATCTTTTATTCATGTATTCTTATTCATTGGAATTCTTTGTGTTAAACTTGGTTTTCTCCATGGACATGAGTAACTAAACCCTTTTTTTAGAATTCTTGGTTATGATGCACTAATCTCATAGTTTTTATCCGATTAATTTTGTTCTTACCTTGCTCCTATAGTTGTTTGATTATTCTTGGGTTTATTCCTTCCAATTGCTTGATCACCACTTGATTGTGTTGGATTAATTAGATTAATTGGGAGATGAAACAATTAATTTGTAAATAAGAATATTTTACACCTTAATACAATAGAACTCGGAGAGTTGAGGTTTTGAGTCTGGTCTTTGATCTCATCGTGCTTTTGGAGTTAGGGGTTTAGGGTTAGATGGAGAATTCAAATCCTATCATCTAATTCTCATTTCAGGAGGGGGTTTAATCTATAATTATGATCGACTTAATAACTCTAGGGACACTAAAAGGTAAAGCAAATAGATTGGACAAGAGTTAATTGTGCATAGGATCCTTGAGTTCTACATTTCTCCATATAATCTTTTCATATCTCTTTTACTTGTTCGTATCTGTTTACTTGCTTATTATATGTTTTTATTAGTTGTTAGAACAAACCAAACCTTTTCCGTTTGTCTAGATAGTTAATATTTGTTCGTGGTACTTAAAAGTTGGTACAAATTTGTCTATGTGGAATACGATACTATTGCTTACTAACTATTGCACTAGCCTTGTACACTTGTGGGTATTTCTTATGTTAAAATAAGTTGAGTCAATATCCTTGTGCTTACACTTAGCTATACTGCACATCTGCACCTATCTTGTATACTTGCAAGTAGTTGTAGTGCTACAAAATAATGCATCAACCATTAACGTGGTTTTGCCCCCGCCACCACTGGGCCAACATCTTTTTTAATTTCTTGTTAAATTTGATGTTAAAAAAAAGTTAAATTAAAAAATATCATCTGTTATAATTTAAATAATGTGTATCTTAAAATTATTTTATGAATTTTCTAAAATCAACAATATATAAATACTCTCTCCATTTAGAAAAAAAATTTCATTTGTGAATGACACGAGTTTTAATGAGAAATTGGTAAAATAAGAGAAAATGAGAAAAGGTAGGTATAGTAAGAAAAATAGTGAAAAAAGTGGGTAAAGTATAAGAGATTAGGAAAAAATTGGTAAGGTATGAGAAATAAACTTTCTATTTTTAGAAATGAGATTTTTTTTTTGGATATCTTAAAAAAAATAAAATGAGACTACTTTTTGTAGACTAATAGAGTATAATTTTTAAAATAGAAATCCATCACGTCACTTAATCTACTTTATACTATCCTCTTAAAATATGAAACAACCATTAACAATTAATACTTTCTTAAATCTCGTCCAGGAAAAAAAATCGATAACATGTGAAGGGACAGAGGGAGTAGAAGAAGTTTTCCATTTTTTGAGCATAGGTTGTACCATTCGTCCACAATTTAAAGATCCATTTTGGGATATCCATAATTTAAAGAACCATTTGCTTGTTTCCACTTTTTGTATTCGGACCACATATTTTACTAACTTTTTCATATTAATACTAAAATAAGACACACATCCTATTAATTTTTATTTTTTATTTTACATAAAGTCAAACAATTTATTAAAATTTATCAATCAAATAAATATTTAAATGATGAATAGATGGATTATTTGATTCCCCTTTTGGTAGTGTTTATTACTCACTCTCCATTATTATTTGATTCCCCTTTTGGTAGTGTTTATTACTCACTCTCCATTAGTAGTTCCATTTCTTTTTCAGTCCATGCGTGAGTATTTGAGATTGCTCGTTTATCTATGATTAATTGTGATAAGTTGGTTGATATGGGATGCCAAATACCACCCAATAATTGACGCGGGTAAAATAAGACATTAAAATTGTCAATGAAGTAATCAATTACATGCAACAAATATATCGTCGTTGTAAATTGTTATTTTTATGTTCAGAATCTTGGATATGGCATCGAAATAGGAAGCTTGAAAATCGTAGTTCATCTCGAACAAATATGGAGTATCTCTTTCTAGTTTACTTACAAAACATTGAAGTTATTAAAGTAAAATCATAAACTCCGTAGATAAAATTTCTTGTAAATAAAAAATGACAGGAAAAAACAAATTTATTAATATTAAAAAATTTAATTTATCCATAAAATCAATTTATATGACTGTATTTATTCATCAGAATTAGGTACTTTGTGTCCTTAATTAATTTTTTACAAAATTTATTAAACTATTAAAAGATTAAATTACAAAGAAATAGTTTGATACTCACCTTCATTATTATCTAACTAATCTATGTTTTGTGAAATTATTAAACAACTGGTTTGATAATACCGTCAGTACGTAATTCTACCTTCATCCACCATTAGAAATTCTGATTTATTATTTTAGTCTGCATGGCATTAGTAGTCCCAATTCATTTTGCTATAGACAATAAGTATACTTCATATTCAACTAACTCATTCACTTTCATACTTTATTTTAAAACTTATGTTTATAAAATAAGTCTTATACTCCACTACCCTTTTTTCAAATTCATGAACTCAAATGAAAATCTTAATTACAGACAAAGAAAGTAATTAATGTTGTGGCCCATTTCTAGGTCCAGTCCAGCCCATTTTTTCATGAGTGCTTTTTTTCTTTTTAGAACTTTTTTTTATCTATTTTTGATTGAAACTACTCCCTCATTATAATATTTTCATTTTTGCTTAAAAAATCGTTTTATATAGATGTATGGACAGATCTGAACCAATATATTTGTAATTAACATCCACTAATTTATCAATAATGATGACTGGATTTGGATTCACTATGAAAAAGCCTCTCAACTTTATTCCAGAATCAACCACTCCAGCTAATCATTGATCTTAATTCGTTTCAATTTTTTTAAATTCTGAATATCATCGCCAGTAACAAAATCACACTTCAACTTCAACTGCAACATTCATTCCCATTCTCGACAATAAAAAAAAAATAATAAACGTAGACAAACACTCAGATCTAGAAAAATGAAAAGCAAACGAAAGCAAGCAGTAATTGAACAATTCATCGCATTAATGAAAAGGAAAATTGAGGATCGAATGCAGTGAGCAGCTCATCTCCTGCATCTGGTGATGGCGGAGCAGCCTCTGGTGTAGGGATGGACGGGGCCACGGGCTCTGAAGCAGTTGTGAGTGTAGTACGATCTGCCGGAGCGCGGCGGGCACGGCACTCGATTCGCCGACAGCGCGCCATAGGAAATGTAGTACTTCTTCGCGTGCCAGTACAGAGATCTACGCTCTCCGGTTTCTTCTTCCTCCTCGAACTCGAACGGCGATTCCAGCTGGAATTCTAGGGTTTCGTTCCTCAATTGGAGGCCGCCGTCCGCCTCCGCCATTGCGGAGGACAGAGTGAAGAGGAGAGCGAGGATGGGAATTAAGAGTAGCTTTGATTCCATGGCAATGTGTGTGTGATGGTGAAGAGAGAGAGAGAGAGAGAGAATGAAATGAGGAGAGGAGTCACATGGAAGAAGAAAATAATGCGCCGACGGTATTATCTGCTGTACTTGGTTTGTTTTTTCCTTGATTACCGCTTTTTCTGTCTCCTTTTTTTTCAAGTTTAATTGAAGATGAAATTAGGTTGGTTATTAATTTAATTTTTGTTAGATTTATCAAAACGAAATAATTTATGGGCCGAAAAAAATGTTGGTGAAATCTATTTATTGATTATTATGGTCGAACTATTGAGCAGTTTCTGTTTTGTGGTGTTAGCTTTTAATTCAATTGTTTTATAATGTCGAACTATAACAAGTTTTAACAATAAAATGCATTCCCATATCTTGAAAAATGTTACGTGCAAGCAATGAAGCAACTCCTTAATAATATTGACAGCTCATAAATCTTGTGGCATTTAGATTTGAATGGCCGGGTTTTCATTGAGACTATTTTTTTGTTTATTATAGATGAAATTGAAATTATTAATTAATTTTATAAATTTTAAAGATTAAAACTTAATTTACTATAGAACTCCCACTCTTGACTTTTTGACGGCTTCGTCTCACACATCGACCCCAGTAGAGACGCAGTTCACTGGGGATGACCGTTTGTCATTACATGAGCTGGGGATCGATATCGGGGAGGCGGACACTGCCGTTCCAGCGGAGGGAATAGGGGGGTCGGGTCGCGCCGAAGAAGAAGAAGAAGAGCAAGGGGAAGAGCATGGTGGTCGGCGAGTCATCGCAGCCGGCTGTTGACGACACCACCGCACGGAGGAAGTGGACGGACGATGAGAAAGTCGCCATGTCCAAGGCATGGTTGTCGGTTTGCAAAGATCCTCTGGTTGCGAACAACCAGAGGATCGTCAATATGCGGAGAGTCCGTTCCCCATGCCGGAGAAATATAAGGAGTTCACCTACTGGAACTGTTATCCGGTACTGAAGGACTCCGAGAAGTTCCAGGCGGGGGTCGACGCCGGGTGGCCGAAGAAGCAGTAAGCCGAACTATTCCGACGATTACAGCGGCAGCAGCCAAGAATTCCCACGACCTCCCCCGGATGCTTCTGAGGAGTTTCCGTCCCATCCATCGTTTGCTCGCCGCACTCGCCCGGTTGGCCAAAAGCGGGCGCAACGGGCAGCGAGGGGATCCTCCCCCCTATCGCCCCAGGAGGTCCGGGGCCGGCACCCTCTTCCACCCGCGTACACCTTATTCTCGCGTCAAAAAACATGGGAACAAGATGTACAAGGTCTTCCAAGATTGGAGGGCCGCAATTGACCCACGGAGAAGGGGTTTCTTCACTCGATGCTCGAGAGCATGCGGAGTCGATTTGGATGCCGCGAGGGCACAGATGGGGGGCTCGGGACGCTGGCTCGATGCCACCGATGTGGAGGTCCCGGGTGGCAGCTGCAACGAGACAAGGACTGGCGGCTGACGGAGTATGAGAGGCGGGGCTCGTGTGTGGAAGCCCGCTTTTTTTTTTTTAATTATGTACTTTTTTTATCTATGTACCTTTTTTTATTTAAATGAAATGAATGAATTTTCCCGTATATGTCTCGTAAATTTAATTCCGTAATTTATCGTAAATTTAATTCCGTAAATGTAGTTGTTTTTGAATTATTTTTATTGCGGCTAGCCTGTGGCTAGCCTTATGCTAGCCTATTTGCTTAAAATGATGATGTGGCAAGTGGAATTTTAGTGTTGATGACGTGGCAGAGAGAGAGTGACTAGCTTGTGCCTGGTCTAAAGTCATTGTGGATGATCTAAGTGAGATGATACTCAACAAATTTCAAATAAGGATTCCACTGTAGTTTTCATTTAATGTACCTATGCTTTGCTACTTGTTAGCATCTTCACTTAATGAAGGCCAACGAAAAGGCATCTTTAAATTTAGAGTAGAAAAACACAGGAATTTCAAGCAGAAAAAATTTATGGTAATGCAAACTCGAGATGTTGCTTATTTATTGCATGAGATGACCAAACCACATCTTATTTACTTCATCAACAAAATCACATCTTAACGAAAAATATAGGACATATTTAACTTTTAAGGGTTAATATTAGAGCATTTTCATCCGTGCTCTTAAATAAAAGCATGGAGGTGGGCCCGGACCCACTTTTACTCTATGTCCATAGGTAAGAGCACAACACCCACATCCGTGTTCTTCCGCAAGGATAAACTCAAAGGTTCCACCATTCTATTATTCAATTTAAATACTTTAATTACTAAAAACATTTATACAATATAAAAAATACATTAAAAATAAAAGTTACATAATTAAAATCCCAAAAAATAAAAGTTACATAAATAAAATCCTAAAAAATAAACATACATAATTAAAATCCTAAAAAATAAAAATTACATAATTAAAATCCTACAAATTAAAAACTAGTACATAATTTTTAATGTTGAAGTGGGAGTATTTATAGATGAAAATGTGAATTTTGGGGAAAAAATTGAAAAATAAATTAAAAGTGTGTAGAAAACGGATATAATTTATTGGGAAGTGGGAAAATATTTTTTTTATTTAAAAATGATTTTTTAAATGAAATTCGAATTGAAAAAAAAAAAGAATTTCCAATGGTTAAGAGTATCCCCATCCGTGCTCTTAGCTAAGAAGCACGGAAGTGGGTCCGGATCCACTTTTACTCTTTGTCCTTAGCTAAGAGCATAACACCCACATCCGTGCTCTTAGCTAAGGACAAGCTCAAGGGTCCCACCATTCTATTATTCAATTTAAATACTCCAATTATTAAAAACATTTCTACATTATAAAAATACATTAAAAAATAAAAAATTACTCCCTCCGTCCCAAGAAAGTTGATACAAAACTTTTGGGCACGGGGATTAAGAGTTTATATTAAATAAATAGGAGAGATGGAAAAAAGTAGGAAAGATAAGAGAGAGTAAAGTAAATGATGGAATAAAGTAATAGTGATTAGATGTTTTGTCTTTTACTAAGAAAGAAATGACTCAACTTTGTTGGGACGGACTTAAAAAAGAATACGGCTCAACTTTCTAATTTGGGACGGAGTGGGAGTACATAATTAAAATCCTAAAAAATAAAAATTACATAACTAAAATACTAAAAATAAAAATACATAATTAAAATCCTAGAAAATAAAAAAATACATAATTAAAATCCTACAAATTAAAAATTACACATGTGGAAGACTAGTCCTCTAACCCCAATTACCTCTTGAGACCCCGGATCATTTGCTCATGTGTTGCAAGTTGATCCGGAGTCATCTTAGATGTATCGTTCAAATAGAGTTGACCCAAGAGGGTCCACAACGAGTTGTTCGGGGGTGGAGGAGGCACAAAGGGAGCGGGGGCGGCTAGAGTCGGGCCGCGACGGCGGGTAGCCGTCGCCTTCTTCCTTCCTTGCGGCCGGCGGGAACCGCTCGCCGGCGTCGGGGCTACCCAAGTTAGTTCCGGCAAGCCGGGTAGCCACATCATCGGAGGCGCCGTCGGATAGTGGCTACCGACCTCGACCGTTTGCTAGAGGAGCTAGAGGAGGATGCTACTACGCTGCCCCTATACTTCGGATGTCGGTGCCCCTCCTGCCAACAATCGAGGTACTTGAACGATATCATCTCCAAGCTTTGGTAGGTCACCAAGGCGGCACTGATGATGTCGAGCTCGCTCGTGCCGCTCCCCGCCACCCGCTCTTCCTGGTTGGAAGTACCCCTGGAACTTACCGATTGATAAGTTGCATCCGTAGACGCAATTGCGCACCATACTCTCATTGCGATAGATGGTTCCCGCCGGCCGGGTTTCATTGTAAAGGCGAGTGATGCGCCACCAATACGTATCCCCGGTTTGGTTCGTGCCAACGTCCGGATCTTCGGAGACTGCCAAGTAGGCTTTGAACATCGCCATCATCTCACCCGGAGTGTACGGGGTGCGGGTGCCACGAACAGGAGGAGTAGGAGTAGGAGTAGAGCTGCTGCTCCCTCCCGATCCGGGTTCGGGTGCCTACCCGAACCCGGAGGAGTTTTGGTCGTGTACCAGGTAAGGACGGTAGCCACCTGAAAATTGCGTACCTTGTGTTTGAGGAGGGGCCGTAAATTGCGTTTCCAGATTAGGGAATTCGCCAGAGTCGGAACAAATCGTGGTTCCAACCGCGATTGCCGGAGGGGTGATCGCCGGAGCCGGACATTGTGTAGTGTGGTGGGAGTTTAGATGAGAGAATATGAGAAAAAAGATGAGAGAATGTAGATGATAGAATAGATGAGAATGTGATTTTTTTGTGTTGAAGTGGAGGTATTTATAGATGAAAATGTGAATTTTGGGGGAAAAAAATTGAAAAATAAATTTAAAGTGGGTAGAAAACGGATATAATTTTTTGGGAAGTGGGAAAATATTTTTTTAAATAAATTTCGAATTTTAAAAAAATAAAAATAAAAAAATCAAATTTGCCAACAGCTATGCCGTTGGCCAATCAGAAGCTGTCACGTAATGGTGCTCAGCGGCACGGACGTGCTCTTAGCTAAAAGCAGCGCCGTGCCGCTGGCACGGACGGACGAGTTCCAGCGGAACGGACGGACGGACGCCAAAAAAATCACCGTTGCGGATGCTCTAAGTCGTTGGCCAATCACAGCCCGCCACGTCGAGCTGCTCAGCGGCACGGACGTGCTCTTAGCTAAGAGCACCGCCCTGCCGCTGGCAAGGACGGATAAGCTGCATTGGCGGACGAGCGGTCCCCGCTGCTGGCAAGGCGCGGACGGGGCACTAATATGGATGCTCTTAGTAGATGTTTTATATGAAAATAGCATTCTTAAAATCCAAATATCGTTCTAAAAGATTGTAGTCGTAATATCATAGACTCATAGTAATTCTGAAAATTGAAATAAAATCTTTTTGTGTCAAATCGTTCGCGGTGAATTAAAATTGTTTTTTTTTTAAATGAAGAATATGACTCTTCAAGATCTTTTGGATTAAAGTTTCAACCAATTTAAATTCAATTCAATATTTATGAAAATAATAAGTGATTTAAAATCTGGAGCCCTTAGAAACTGTAATACAGAACTATAGTGCTTATCTACTGCGTTCTAGAATAATATTGGTTGTAGACTTATGTGATCAATTAATATGATAGACCTTTTAGGTAACTATATTTATTTACATAAAACTAGCCACATTATTAAAATGTTATATATATATATTGATTATGGTGGCTATATACTGCATATAGCATTTATGTGTGGCCGGTCACACTCATGCAACTTTCGTGTTTCCTCTCTTTATTCATTTAACTTCCATTCCAATTTATTGTGTAAGGCCTTTTGATTTGATTACATTTTGAAAAGAGGTTAGAATTAGGTGAATGATTTGTTAGTGTTATACTACTAGTTGAAAATAGGTTATTTAAATATATTGGGTCAAATAATCAATGACCGGGATATCCAAATTTGCATCATACTGTGTAACCATGTGTGATTATTGTTAGTAGCGGGGCTAGAAATTTGACTTGGGATTTCAAGTTACTGTTACTAATTATAAGATATTCATAATAAAGCCACTGTGAAAGATGTGTAATAAAAGATAATTAAATAATTAGATTATAAGCGACAAAAACAAGAGACACGTAGAATTGCTATGTTAAAAGCAATATCAACATCGAAAAAACGACAATAACAATATCAAAACCACTATTAATAACATTCATTCTTTAAACTAAATATGTGTATCACCAATTAAAGTATATATAATATGTTTATCTTTACACCTCAATTGCTAATGTTTCAAACATCAAACTCTACAATATTATTTTGATCATTTTTATAGACATTTTAAAATTAAATTTACTGATATTTAAAAATTGAAGTATCGATTGCATATGAGGTCCCCCTCAAGTTCGAGTAGGGCTGACGGGCCCCTCAAACCGAGACCACATCGAGATACATATATTACGGGCCCGTAAGCCCTACTCGAACTTGGGTCTCTCAAATTGGACAGACCCGACGCCAACCTGGCTCTGATACCAGTTTGTTGTTACAGAGTAGAGCAATTGTGTAATCGAGACAAACAGAAACGTAAAGAAGTCACAAATTTATGTGGTTCACCAACGTTGTTGGCTACGTCCACGGGCAGGAAACAGAGAATAAATTTTATTCAGAGTGTTTTCAGATTATGGCTACAGATTGGATCTGATTGGATTTTAGATCACAGAATAATGTGTCCTACTCCCATATAAATAGGCATACATGAGACAGACTGGGCTTAGGAAACATAATCATATCCCAATTAGGAAACATAATCTATACAGATTCAAGGCATACTAACAAATCTCCACCTTGACTTGAATTCTCCCTTGCAGATGCATCATTACAATGCAGACAAACAGACTTCTCCTTCCTTGCCTCATATTTGCCATAAACCAAAACTATTTCTCCCACTGAATTTGTCGACCTACACATTCAGAGCAGACATCTTGATCGATTAACACAGAAACCCTAACATATGCGGAATTCAAAACCCTAGTCCGAGAACCAGGCTTTGATACCAGTTTGTTGTGACAAAATAGAGCAATTGTGTAATCGAGACAAACAGAAACGTAAAGAAGACACATATTTATGTGGTTCACCAACGTTGTTGGCTACGTCCACGGGCAGCAAACGGAGAACAGATTGTATTCAGAGTGTTTTCAGATTATGGCTACAGATTGGATCTGATTGGATTTCAGATCAGAGAGTTATGTGCCCCTACTCCCATATAAATAGAGTTATGTGCCCCTACTCCCATATAAATAGGCACACATGAGACAGATTGGACCTAGGAAACATAATTCTATCCCAAATAGGAAACATAATCTTATACCGATTCAAGGCATACTAACACTTTAGGTCATCCAAAACGGATGAGATTTTTTTTCTCACAAGCTCATCTCGACTAACTGAGATACGAGAGAGACGCGCTGCAAGCATCTCTTCCCAGCGAGCATCGTGCGACGAAGAAGGGGTCCAACGACCCCCCTCTCCATGTTGCATGCTCTCATTTGGCACGAATGGACATTTGTATAGCTCTTGACTACTCATTACAAAAATAGAAATTAATAACACCCCCCCCCCTAAAAATAGTACTCCATAGTAACTATTTCACTTTGGTTCGTTCCCTAAAAATAGAAATTTTAGAATCTTTCTATTTTAGGACATGGACCCCACAATCCACTAACTCTACTTTCACTACTTTTTCTCTTCCTCTCTCTTACTTAACTCATTTTTCTTTACCCATCTTACTTTACCAATTCTCTTCACTTACTTTACCAATTGTACATTAAAACACGTGTCGTTTCAAATGTTTCTATTTTATTAATACGGAGCGAGTAACAATTATAAAATTATCTCGTTTCTCCCAATATAAACATTATATTATCATTTTTCATTTTTAGTTTTTTCATTATTGTAGCCTCCAATTAACTTCAAAATCTATAATGCCCCATTCATCACATAAAATTTTTCACTATGATACGGGGTGTTCAGGCTCCATTATAGAGGTCGGGAGCCGGTTCACGACGCCGTCTGATTGGGACGAAGACGACAAAGACTCTAAGCAAAAGACGAGACGGACCAAACCAAGCCGTAAATGCCGACACTCGTTGCAAGCCGTAAATGCCGACACTATCCGTATGACGCCAAAAAGAATTAGCACATGACGAGCTTGTTGCATATCTCCAAAGTCAACTGAGTTTTGTCTCGTTGCTGCAACCATAATTTTAAATATGTATTTATTAGAATTTTCAATAATGTTTTTTTCAATTTTTAGGGATTTTAATTATATAATTTTTTATTTTTAATTAAGTAAGTAAATTAAATAAAACATTTTTTAATTAATTGTATTCTTGAATTAAAAGTAAAGTAGTGTGACCCTAAATAGTTAAGAGAAGAAATGGTAGAGAGATGATGAATTGTCGGTATTATCTCTTGAATAAGAATAGTTAACGGAAGAGATGATAGAATGATGGTGGATTGTAGGTGTTATCTCTTTTAATACTCCGTCCCAAGTTTGTTGAACCATTTCTTTTTTATATGTGATTTAAGAAATTGCTTTGTTAAAGGTTGAAGTGTAGAGAGTAACGTACGAGAGGAAAATATAGTAAAATATGAGAGATGATAAAGTTTTTGCCGAAAAAGAAAATGGCTCAACTACCATAGGACAACCCAAAAAGGAATACGACTTAACTATCTTGGAACGAAACCGAGAGACTAAGATAAAAAAAGTGGTATACGGCCCATAAATAATTAAGAGAGAGTGGAGTGATGATAGTTATGAATGCTTTTATTTTTATTAAATGAATAAAGTATACATGAATTTTTTTGGGAGGGGTGAGAGGGCGCCCTTGCTAACGCATTGGCTCCACCTTGATTAAATAATGGGATATTGACATCTAATATCATGAAATTTTTAAAAAGTTGAGATTTTTCCACGAATTTTGAACTGGCAAATAATATCACGGGCTTTATCCCGAGTTTGTTATTTCCTACCAATGAAAAAATTCCAACTATATTAGATTGAATAACAATTTTGGAGGGTGTACTTCAAGAAAAACTATCATCAAAGATTGAAAAACTTGAAGCTCTCGAAGTTGTTGTCGAGAAATTACGAAAAAAAATTTGTATCATGATATTATTTGCCGGAATTTTTTCATTGGTGGAAAATAATAACCCAGGGTAAAGTTCGTGATATTATTTGCCAATTTCAAAGTTCGTGGAAAAAACTCAACTTTTTGAAAGTTTCGTGATATTAGGTGTCAATATCACTTAGGAATAAATAATTTGTTTTATCAGGTTATATACGATCCTACCTAAACAAAAACAAATACTTCATTCGTTTTATATTAGAGGTTCTGATTGAATCTAACATGAGTTTGAAGAAGTACAAAGAAAAATTGATGAAAAAATAGTGAGATGAATGTCAAAGTTTTATATAGTGTGATGTGATTCAATGACAGATCCAGAAAGCATTCGTCGCGAGGTCGAACAAAATAATAACAAATATAGAAATTTGATAAAAATGCAAAACTAATTTTAAATACAAAAACTAAACCTAAACACAAACACTCATTGTTTAATATACGCGAAGTTCATTAATAATTTTTTTAGTTTATTAACTGCAATATGTTTGACACTCATGAGACGAATAAACCATAAAACATAATTTTCTAAAATAAACTAAATACAAATTAATAATGAACTTCGTATTACTTTATAACAATGACCTCCGTGTTATAAATTATGCATTCTACATTTAAAACTAGTTTTTGCAAATAATACATACTGCGTATTAAATAATTATATAATAGTAGTATTAATTTTGATGGGATACTAGGAAGGAGACATTTGAACATAGTAGTTCGATGATACTCCCTCCGTCTCTGATAGTTTATCCGTCAAAATGAGACAAACTATCTAAAACGGAAGGAGTATATAATAAGAATTGAAGAATGTTAAATAAAAAAAGCAAAACAAAATATCACATATTAGCAGTAATACAAAATAATTTTTAAAGTAAATGACAAAAGAAACCAAAATTAGAAACTTGTTAGCATTCACTTTAATGGATCGATAATGAATTAGTTTGATTTTGCCTCATTTGAGCCTCTTAAGAAAATAAACATTAACTAGGTCATTAACCCTACCCCTATCTATTGATAATTGAAACTAAAAAACTACTACTCCCTTCGTCCCGGCTAAGATGACACATTTCTTAGCCGGCACAGGATTTTAGGAGTTGTTGGTTAAAGTGTTTAATTGGAGACAGAAAAGGTGGGTGTAAGTATTAAAATAGAGAGATAAAGAAAGATGGATATTTTAATAGGAGTGAGAAAAGGTGGTTGAGTATATTAATTGGAGAGAGAGAGTTTCCAAAAAAGGAAATGTGTCATCTTAGTTGGGACAAACTAAAAAGGAAAACGTGTCATCTTAAGCGGGACGGAGGAAGTAATATATAATCATTCCACATTAATGTCAAAAGAAAATTAAAATTACTATATAAATATTTTGACACACTAGTCCTATCACCAATTTGTTTTAGAATGCAATTTATAGATTTCTGTCAAAACTCTCCCACGTGGTATCATCTTCTTGTTTCCAAACAACATCCATCTTTTCTATGGCTTCTAATCCTTCTCTAAGAAATAGCGTGGGTCAGAATCACCTTACTATTAAATAGGTGAAACCGTGAAAGGTCTAAAGGCCGAGTGCCGGCCCTCATAGCTGGCGGCAGGGTCGGTCGTGTTAGAGTTTGTATACTAGAAATCACGTTTCGAGTGATTGAATGCTGTAAAACTCTTATTTTATTTTCCAAGGAATAAAACAGATTATTTTTGTCATAATGTTTGTTATGTTTTACATTTAATGGATGTTATTGCATGTTTAAATGTATAAGTTAACTTAACAAAGTCTAAGTCTTTGTTTTAGTAGACCGGTTGTAGGCGACGTCCACTTTAAGGTAACACGGTCAGTCCTGAACAAAGAAAAAGAAGAATTTAATGACGTAGATGGAATTAGACTATCCATCGTGAAAGATTGCAATGTTAGTCCGCATATTTCTAAGCCTTACTGAAATAAGATGACATTGGTGTGGTAAAGCACTGAACAGATCTAACAGCAAGATGAGTCTTTATGCTATTTACTGAAAGGCGAGGTCTTGATAAATATTTGTTTCTTAATCAATGTAGGTTAGCATTGAGCATACGGTATTGATTATGCATTACTTTGACTTATCAAATGGTGCGGGTTTTTCGCAACCCAATAATCCTGATATATTGGGTAGTGGTGATTAATATCTAGCAGTGCTAGGATTGCTATTATATTGAATCGTGCGCGAGGCGAGTCTTGTTTGATAATGTCCTCAAGAGGAGCGCGAAACAATGTTTTATTATTCGGAACCTAGCTAGTTGGAGTTTGATTACTCTAAGAATAATAAATAAGCGTTTCATGCTAAGTCCATTCTTGGAATTAATAAGAAGTTAATTAATTAAGTCCATGACAGACATTAATTAATTAATGGATATTTTTATCTTAAGTGCGGGAAATAAAAGTTAAAACGGAAACCCGGATTACTTATAATTTCAGATTTGGATGGGGAGAGTTCAATATTACTTCTGTAGTGGCTGCTCGTAATATTCCAATTAAAGCTTGTATTAAATTGTTGGTTCAATTTAATTAGTAAAAAGTGAATTGGATGAGCCTATATCCAAAACCTTCTATAGATCCCTGTTTGGGCCCAAAAGGAACTTAATATAAATAGGAGACAAAAAATAACATTGTTATTTTCCAAAAATTCCCCCCCCCCCTAGTGTTTTTCGAATTTTTCCTCTCCTTCGTGGAGTCGAATTTCTTTCTCTTTTATTTAAGTCCTAGTATTCCGGTGAGATCAGCCCACACTGATATTGGAGTAGAAGATCCGTGGCCTAGTATTCAAAGCGTCACGTGGAGAAGTAGCTAGCCATCGTCGATTCTTTGGAGAATCAACAAGGTATTATTTCTGCTCCGTAAAAAAGCATGTTTTAGGTTTCAATTATACTTAAAGCATGATTAATTCAAGTTATGAGCATGATACATGTGAAAATTACGCGAATAGAATTTGTCTAATTAATCTGCTAAATAAATCTGAATTTTATGTGATTTATTTGTTTGATATATTTCGAACGCTTCCGTGCTGCCAGTTCCTTCAATTGGAGACGAGCCATTTCTCGTTTTCACGTCGCCGCAAGATCGCTCCTTGCATGACCCCAACTAAATATGTCGTTAGGTATATTACCTTTTATGGAACGAATGAACGACCGACCCTGCCCGACCCCAACTAGATCTGTCAGATTTATTACTCCCTCCGTCCCAAGGAAGATGACCCCTTCCTTGGGCGGCACGAGATTTTATGCAACTTTATTTTGTGTGTTAAGTGGAGAGAGTAAAGTAAGAGAGAAGGAATAAAATAGAGATGAAGGAATTTTCATTTTAAGTAATGAGTCATCTTGATTGGGACAAATCAAAAAGGAAAGTGAGTCATCTTCAATGGGACGGAGGGAGTACTTTTTATAGAATATCCCGACCCTCCCGACCCCAATTAGATCTGTCAGATTTATTACTTTTTATAGAATAGTCCGACCCTGTCTGATTCCAACTAAATCTGTCGTTAGGTATATTACCTTTTATGGAATGAGTGAACCGAGATTCTTACTTGGGACGGGCTAAAATGGATTATCGACTCTCTTGATATAGAATTAAGGGAGTACTACTTGTTATTGCAAACTTTGGATCATACATGTAGGAATAGTATGAGACGACAATTTCCAATTTATTTTAGAAAATGGGATGAGAAGCAGCAATATCTAGAATTCTCCTATACTAGAAGGATCAGCCTGCAAATACAATAGATTCTCTCTCATCCTTCGCAATATTACTTGCAAGAAAACCCCTTTCTTCTTCTCTCTAGGCGTCAGCCATGGCATCTCTCCCCCAAAATCACTTTCAGCAATTTCTTCAGCAGCCATCCTCTCAGCCGCAGCAGCAATCAAATTCATACAGGTATTTACTCAATCATTCAAAATACTAAAACATAACCTTTACAAAAATCAATTCATTTTCTCTTTCACATTCAAAACCCCTCATTTAATCAATTCGCTTCTTTACTTCCTTTCAGGGATATGTATAACGGCAACGTCGACGGCCAGATTTCTCAGCAAGTGCCCTACTTCAATACCCCCAATCTTCTTGATCAGCACCCCCCTTACATTCCTCCTTGTAATTTACCCTAATCTCTCTCTTATTGCCGATTGCTTTCTCTTTTAGTGCGATTTTATTTCAATTTCCTAATTTCTTCTCTAATTTTTCAGTTCAAGTTGCGGGCTTGGCTCTTGGCCCGACCCACGATGAGAACGGGCTGGAATCTCAGTGGAATTTAGGGCTCGAGGCCAAGAAAAAGCGCCCAATTGAACAAGTTTTTCTGGAGAATAATTTGAATAACAACAGCAGCAACAACAATTCCCAGATATCCTCTGTGGATTTGTTGCAGGCCCGCTCAGTGTCAACCGGGCTGGGCCTTTCGTTGGAGAATCCCCGATTGACATCTTCTGGTGACTCGGCGTTGCTAGGACTGGTCGGTGACTCTCTTGATCGTGAGTTGATGAGACAAGATGCTGAGATTGATAGATACATTAAACTTCAGGTGAGAATTTTGGTTTCTTGAAAAACAGTTCCTCCTCTTTTCAGTGTTCAATTGTTTGGTTGAGTTGACTGTGTGTCATGATATCGATGGTCTATAATGGATTGTCATTGCTGGTGTGGATGATTTATGCTTCAATTTTGTAAAATTACGGATCTTTTTAGCTATATGAATAGAATCAAGAGATCATATTTTGGTTGTGTATTGAATTGAGTTAGGTTTAACTTTTAAGCCTAATGTTGTATTGTTGTTGAAGGCATTTTTTTTCTTGTTTTGATGAGAACTGTAATTTTTGACTTTCTATTGCAAAATCACAATCATTTGGACTTGAGTTAGGTTTTGTTTCAAGGCAATCTGGTAATTGTAGATCCTTTCAAAGTGATATTATTTCTTCCTTTTTGGCATTTGATCATTCCTTGCTGCTGTGAAGGTTGTATTTTGCATGCAAAGTGAGATAGAAATATAGAATTAACTTTAGACATCTACCATTGTTTAAATATCATGCCGGATCCATTGTAATTTTCTGCATTCTCCTCAGCTGTGCACTGCTATTTTTTGGTTATGTTGCATGGTAATGCAAGAAACTCTTGTCTTTTAAGTTTTTATTCAAGTTTATGTAGTACTGTAACAAACATACACATGCTTGATACTAGTAAACATTGTGAACATGTCCAAACCTTTGAAATGGACATGGCTGTTTGATTATAATCCTATTGAAGGACCAAAGATCTCGATATCCTTTTTATTCATCTCTCTTGATCTGCAGAGTTCTTTTTTTTTTGCAAATCCTAGAAATATCATATGGATATCACAGCCTTAAAAGTTGCAAACTTCATCTCAGACAAAGAAATGTGCTACTATAAGTTTCATAGCCTGTGTATGTAGTATCACACAAGGAAATTCTTGAGCATGTATAGTTTTCCAATCATTGCTACTGGTAAGATCCAGATTCAAGGCGGAAGTGCTACTCTTTTGCAACTGATTTAATTAACACTGATTGTTTGTTGAACCTTAAACATACTACTACGATTTCGTTAACGTTTTTTTGTGTATATTGCCATTACAAGGAATTCTGTGTCATTAGACAACGGTTTGTTTATTTTTTGACAGGGTGAACGCTTGCGACAAGCTATTCTGGAAAAATTCCAAGCAACCAAAGTCCAGACCATGTCATATGTTGAAGAGAAGGTTCTACAGAAGCTCCGGGAGAAAGAGGCTGAGATGGAAGATATTAACAAAAAGAATGTGGAACTTGAATTACGTTTGGAGCAGCTCGCTCTGGAGGCAAACGCTTGGCAACAACGGGCAAAATATAGCGAGAACATGGTTAACACCCTCAAGCACAACCTACAGCAGGTATACGCACAAAGCAGGGACAGTAAAGAAGGGTGTGGCGATAGCGAGGTTGATGACACAGCATCGTGCTGCAATGGCCAACCGGTCGACTTCCACCTCCTCCGCAAGGACAACAACGAGATGAAGGAGTTGATGACGTGTAAGGTGTGCAGAGCAAACGAAGTGTGCATGCTTTTGTTACCTTGTAAACATGTATGTTTGTGTAAAGATTGTGAAAGCAAGTTGAGTGTGTGTCCCTTGTGTCAGTCCTCCAAGTACATAGGCATGGAGGTTTATATGTAATGGAATTATATGAATCTAACGCTGACTCTGTCTTAATTCTAATAGACTTGGTTCTTGCCTTTAGGACTTGATCATCACCTTTACCATATTTCTCTCTTGGTAATTGGTAACAATATATATTTCTTGTATTCAGTCGATATGTAATTGGTAAAATGTTTTACCAACTAAATTGGAGATTTATGATTTTGTGGTGCATAAATTTGTAGATTCTTTTATAAGTGCATCAATCATTATACACGTTGGAAATTATTTACTCATTATTATAAATTACTCCATATTGAAAGTTGAAAAACCAACCTTCAGAAATGTTGCACCATCGCATATGGGATCCTGATTTTTAAAATATAGTAGTAGCATCCAAATTATTTACTCATTGTAATCTTGCATTTATAATAATAAAAAAAATAATTTGATATATTATATTATACTAATTATAAATTTCAATTTTCAAATTTAACATATTAATGCTGCCATTTATCTCCCTTTCCCGAATATCTTCTTCGATTTACCTTAGTGTCATTAAACAAAATATTTGTTCTAGGATAATGTCATTTTGGGGAATTAATTTATTAAGACCTCATTCCACAATGAATATTCACCAATTAACTTTGAATGTTATTTTGGGGAATTAATTTATTAAGACCTCACCCCACAATGAATATTCATGTGTTTTTTTTTTTTTTTTTGATCCGTGCAAAAAACTGATCAATTTTTGTACATGACTCGCTATTTTTTGATAATATGACCAAACTTCTTCGATCATTGGTGTTTTTTTTTTCTTTTTGGAGAATGAGTATATAAAATAAATTCTCTCTCTTTACTCTACTTATTTAAAAAACTCTTTACCCTACTTAATTAAAAAATACTACTATCTTTTCAATCAAACTGCGATTTATAATTTAAAAAATTTAACATAAGGCTTACATATTTATGCGTAGTAACTAGCCAGCACGTTTTAGTGTATAACAAAAAAAAAATGAAGTCAACTAGAAAAAAGTAAATAAATAAATGAAGTCTAGTAGTACTAACATTTAAAATGAAATTGATGATAGCAGTCCACTAACCAAAACAAGAGGATTTTTTTTACAAAATATCCCAACCAAAAATAATCTTGGTTCACGTTAAATTGTTTATAAATCGATTTTTAATGTTAATTTTTAAAAATAATTAATCCGAAATCTCAAATCTTTAATTTTCTTTTCATTAAGCATGGACCTTTAAGTGGTTGATAATATCTTTAAATAGTGAATCGTAATCTGAATTGATAATTCCCCAGAAATGACTCGCTGATCATATACGAGCATATGACTGATCCAAAATTCACGAAATTCTTTTGCAAAAGCCCTAAAAAGTATTGCTGCAGTATGGAAGTTGATGTTTTAATTTTATAAATTTGTTTGAATCTTGCATGAATTTTGGGAAAATAATAAGAAATAATCAATTTTTCTTTCAAGAGAGAATTAGGGCTGCGGATTTTGTTAAAATCCAAAGAAAAGATTGAAAATTTGCCAAGTTTAAGAGAGGATGTTGAATTTGTGGGTATTTTTGTGCTGCATTTCCTATTTCATGGGTTCTTTCGCAGCTGCTGGAAATGTGGTCATGATTGCAAAGAATGTAACTTTTTCTTTCGACGACATTGAAGCTAACTTTGGTGAGTTTTTATTTTATTTTATGAAATTTTTTCCTTTCCCCTTTTTTCTTTTCATATTTTGTATGGTTCATTTCGTGGAATTTGGTAATTTGGTTTATGGGTGTATTTGAATAATAGTTTCATAAACTTTGCCACTGGTTATTCCTATGCCAAAGGTTATGGTTAACATTTGTTTCAATTTCAAATTATGTTTCTTCTTACATTTCATTGTTTGTGGTTGAAAAATGTATAATGGTGCAACATTTAATCTGTATGGGAAAGAATATATTATAAGTATGCAGTACTTTTGGTACTTGAATTGATTGAGCCTCTTTCATTCTGTTCATTCTACTCATGTGGGTGTTTGTGTGTAGTTTTAAACTTGTGTTGTATCTCGTTTCACGACAGAATTCTCTTAAGTTTACGAACTGTATCTGAGGAGGGAGTTTCAACTGTGATTAAATACTTTTTTTATTGCTGATTGAATAATCAAGAATGTTGTTTTTGCGCCTCTGCATATCCATAGCTTGTGATGGTTTCTCTTTGGTAAACAAAATGATCAAGAATGCTGTTTTTGTGTCTTAGGTATGTCCATAGCTTGTGATGGTTTCTCTTTAGTAGACAAAATGATCAAGAACGCCGTTTTTTGTGCCTGTTGATACATAGCTTCTGATGGTTGCTCTTTAGTTTACAAAATGATCAAGAACCTCGTTTTTGAATCCGTGTATCCATAGCTTCTGACGGTTGCTCTTTAGTAAACAAAGTGACCAAGAATGTTGTTTTGTGTCTCTTGTGTATCCATAGCTTCTGATGGTTTCTCCTTATAAACGAAATGATCAAGAGCATCATTTTTGTCTGTATATATATCCATAGCTTGTGATTGTTTCGCTTTAGTGTACAAAATGGACTGATGATAGATTTCTGTGGTTCTAGCACCCTCGGTGAGAGAGTCTGGAATATGTGGGACAGTGAGCATTGCAGATCCTTTGGATGCTTGCTCGCTGCTGACCAACGAGATAGTTTCGAGTATGAATGGCACCAGATATCCATTCGTGTTGATAATCAGAGGTGGATGTAGCTTTGAGGACAAAATTAGACGAGCACAAGCTGCTGGATTTGAAGCAGCCATTGTCTATGACAACGGAACCAGCGATTTAGTTGCAAGTAATCTTCTCTTTTTCAGCAACTTTTTTAATGAGAAATTCATGGATTTGATGTTGTGTTTTCATTATATAGTGACTATAGTCTTATATCTTATGTGGAATGGCTGGTGGATGAGATTTCAGAGGTTGAAAATTGAGCCATTATGTTTTTTTGTTCATGAATTAAGCTAATTAAGGGGGTTTGAAACTTTATCCCTACCCCTCTCCTACTAAGTGGTAATCACCGGAACCACAGACCTTCCTTTTGCTTTATTCTTTGGTTTTTGACTGCTTGTGAGGTTCAAGCATGTGAAAATATGATTTGTACTTCAATTTAAAATGCAGTGGCTGGAAATCCCGTTGGTATAAATATCAATGCAGTGTTTATCTCGAAAGTTTCCGGGGAAACACTTGCTACATATGCTGGTACAGCTGATTTGCAGCTGTGGATTGTCCCAAGCTATGAGAATCCGTCTTGGTCTATGATAGCTCTGTCATTCATCTCTTTACTCGGTGTCTCAGCCGTGTTAGCTACTTGCTTCTTCGTGAGAAGGCACCGGTTCAGAAGTGAAAGGCCACTAGCACCCCGTGTGAGAGAGTTCCACGGGATAAGCAGTCGTCTGGTGAAGGCGATGCCCAGCCTGATCTTCACAGCTGTTCTTGAGGACAACTGTACCTCTCAAACGTGCGCTATATGTCTCGAAGACTACAGTGTCGGAGAAAAGCTCAGAGTCCTTCCATGTCAACACAGTAAGTCTTCAACTGAAATACTCCTTCCGTCCCATTGATCTTGGCATGTTTCCTTTTTGCGCAATCACTTACACTAACCTAAATAACCGTATGGAAATGAAAGAAGCCTAGTGTAATAATTTTTCGCTAGGCCATCTGCTCAAGTGATTTTTACGTTGCTTTTGACAGAATTCCACGCTGCCTGTGTCGACACCTGGTTAACGTCATGGAGAACCTTCTGCCCCGTCTGCAAGCGAGATGCAAAAACAAAAACCACGAAGCCTCCAGCATCAGAGTCCACACCCTTGCTACCAGCTTCCCTCTCTCCATCTTCGGCTTCTTCACCGGAGTCATCATCGCCTATGCAGATACGGCCATCAGTTTCACTCATCTACAACCTGCATTCTCATCAACCGCCCCAGAGTGATACACCTCCTCTCCAACCCGATAGTGCTTGTGCAGTGACGTCTAACCCAACCACCTACACATCGTTGTCGACTCTCAGTTCCATATACGTCCTGCCCTATGTTCCGGCTGCAGGTAATGTTTCATCGACCTACTTTGGTTCTTCAAGTCACGCGTCGTAGGGAGTCGTTTGCAGCGACTATTGCAAATTGTACATGGTATTATAGGGAAATGTTTTAGCATCTAGAAGTGGATGGAAGGTTGTGACAGTGTATGTATATGTAGGTTGTTCTCGCTCATATCTGTCAATTTTATTCTTCTTTTTTTCATTTTTTTTTCATTTCTTCTTTGTTTGTGTAATTATGTTGTAATTATTGTTGTTGTAACTTTTTTTACTGGGATGATGAAATAAAATGTTTATAGTACCATACTGAAGCAGATTTTTGTAACTTTTTGGCGCTTATTTCACTTTGTTTAGAGATCATATCTAAACTTATTTTTTGGGTAAAACTGAACCTCATTGTTTTATCACGTGAATTTATGACTCTTTTAGAGACAAAATGCAATCTTTTCTTAACCACCCTATTTCATTTCATAATTTGATATTCCATATGCAATCATATAAAACATTTTTTAGTTGAATACTGCTGGATCTATGAGTGTTCTTGCATGAGTGTTCTTGCAGTTGTCTTCTAGCATTTTAATGGTAATCTTTAATAAGTGATGATAGATTATTTTATTGCATTGTGAGGGGTGGATGAGGAGTGGAGTAGGAAAAGTGGATGAGGAGATCCTTACCGCATTTTAATGGCTATTTCTAAAAATAATTTGTGACAATGACAAAGTCAAAAACCATAAAAGACAAATGATTATAGCATTTTTTGCTCTACAACTAGTACAATATGCAGACCAAGTGCAGAAACAATTTTTCACCATAAATAATTTTACATATGGACCAAACATAGTAGTATGGAATAATCTGATGAACACAATCTTCCCAAATTTTTGTTTTCATGTCAAAAAAGCATACAATTAATTCCAGCAAAATCATGAATTATCCCAAATACTAAAGTAGGTGAGAAATATAACTGCATGGGCATAAATTTAAATCAAAATATTACAGAAAATGAAAACCGTATGTCCTCCTTTGATGCTACAAGTATAAGATTTTTGTTATGCTTTAGAGGAATTTCTCAATGTCGATTTCCACAAAGGAGCATGGGTCTGGAATGTCGAAGTTATGCAACACCTGAGTCGAACATGATTTAACACATTTAACAGTTGAAGAATCATATACCCTCAAAACTAGTAAAAAAGCCAAAAATCTGGAAAAGAGAGAGTAATTGGGGAAATG
>NC_062970.1:13743363-13834101 GCF_023119035.1 Salvia hispanica
TGTTGTAACATATTATTCTATGCATGTTATTATGCAAAAGGCACTACCAAAAAAGAAATTCTAAAGCCACCAATGACTACACCAAAACAAACCAATATCCCTAACAAATTCAAAATAGAACAAAGTTATTTTCATTTTTCTAAAACAAAATCATTCACCATTCAAGGTTTGGGGTACTCTGCCGCCATCTTTTCAACATCAAAGGGTCCCTTCTTTTGTGCCTCTTCAAGGTGGCTTGTTGTTTTCCTCGTCATGTAATCCACGAACTTGTTTTCATTACTATAAACCACAGCTGTGAGGAATTTTTCAAGGTGCAACTAGAATGACTTGGATGGCTTGTTAGTAAGGTCGCACTTCCAATCATTAACTTTAGTCCCATCTACGTCTCCATATGTCGCATAGTGAACAATCCATAGTCGTTGGTAATACCTTTTGTTTTCCACTTAAATTCAAGGTGTTCAGGTATAGCTTTTCTCAGCATCCGTCCATAGCTCACACACTTGTTGTGCTCCAAAAACTGTATAAAAAAGGTTGTCTGCAAGCAAGAAAAAAAAAAGTTAACTCAACATGCAAATTGCAATATGCATTTTCATCTTAATTTTTTTGCATGGCGCATACCGGTTTTTCAACCACAATGTCATATCTAGTTGCAAAAAGCCTCCACTTTGTGTGCTGTCAAGCAAGCACACCTCACCAGATTTACAAATTGTACTGAATCTATTGCCAACCAAGCAAAAAAATAATATAAGACTCAATCTATTGCCAACTAAGACTCAATCAAGCATCATAAGTTTGTTTGAGCAATTACTAAGCTCAATCAAGCAGACAATATATTAAAACCAAGCAATTACTACAACTCTATCAAGCAAACAATATAATAGCACACAGCTTGATCAAGCAAACAATATATTAGAAACAAGCAATTACTACAACTCTATCAAGCAAACAATATAATAGCACCCAGCTTGATCAAGCAATTAGACGACTCGATCAAGCAATTACAAAGCAATTACTAAGGCTCAACCAAGCAAACAATATAATAGAGCCAGGCAATTACTAATGCTCAACCAAGCAAAAAACATAATAGAACAAAGCAATTACTAAGGCTCAATCAAGCGTCATAAGTTTGTTGGAGCAATTACTACAGCTCGATCAAGCAAACATTATATTAGAACCAAGCAATTACTACAACTTTTATCAAGCAAATAATATAATAGCACCCGGCTTGATCAAGTAATTACACGACTCGATCAAGCAATTACAAAGCAATTACTATGGCTCAACCAAGCATACAATATAATAGAGCCAAACAATTACTACTCGATCAAGCATAATTAGTTTGTAGGAACCATACCCAACATCATCCTGACTTTCAAAACAAGAGACATATATCTGATAAAAAACCATACCAGACGAGATTTGCAGCACAAGAATCTGACCCAGTACGAATAAGTTCTAAATGTAGCAATCCTTTGATCAAGCAATTTCTAAGACATAACAAGCAAAAACCGAGTAATACAAATGCAATCCAGAAACTGATTAATTATACATCAATTATAGATTCTAAAATAAGCAACCACAAACAAAGCAAATACTAGGAATAAACAAGCAATTTTGAATACATTAATATGCAAACCAACAACAGTCCGTTCTGGCAATAAGCAATTAACGTGGCTATAGAAGCAACAACCAATCAACAGAATCAATAAACAAATATAACATTTGGATTGCTTAAGCAGTTCGAAAATAAGGAATATAACAACAATCAAAACTCAATAAAACCTAAATAATCACTAAGTAATCAGACTAAGCAATAATCAATTGGAAATCGAACCAAAGGATCATTCGCAGGCAGCAATGTCGGACGACGAATTTCACGCGACGGAAAAAAAAAAACAATGCAGAGCTTCACCGCAATGGAAGTCAAACTAGTGATGGATATCCCACCATGCTCATTCAGCGCCACCAGCAAAAAGTGCCGCAGTTGAGTGAAACAAGCATCAACCTAGGGTTTATTGTTATTTAGGAATGAAATCGGTAGGTGATCAATGATGTGGAGAGAGAAAGGTCAATTGGGGAGAGAGAATGGTCGATTCAGTTTTCAATTTAGTGGGAGAGAGTTATTGCGGAGTGGATATCGGGATTTTCTATTCCCATATCAGTTTTAATTTCAGCTAAAAGACAGAATTACCCTTGTAAGCAACAATTTGTGAATAACCAAGCAATCCGTACTCTGTTCCTACAATTCAATCTCAGCCATCTATATTTGAGATCGGATGGCTATAAATGGTGTTATATTGTCACTTTAATTAAGGTGGCCTATATTATTATTTAATTTTTTTTATATAACTGCTTTTAAATTAAATTATAAATATCTTCATGATATTAAAATTCTATAATTGGTAATTATGTATTTAGATTCATTTAAAAATGAAATAATTTAAACTATATTATATTTGACATTAATATTTAAATAACTTATAAAAAATACATGTAAACTAATATACTATAAAATTATTTTATATAATATTAAAAAAAAAACTTTTTGAGGAAAAAATATTCCAATATTAAAAGAATATATTGAAAATATATTATTATTAAATAATATACTATAAAATTGATGGTTGGAGATTAATTAAAATCTTTAAAATAAATTGAAATATTGAATAGTTCATAAAATAAATTGACACACGGACTATTGTGTAGTTCATAATGAAAAAAAATCGGTTGAAAAAATCCTCAATAATTCAACTAAATAAAAAATTAATTAAATCATTAATTGAATAAATGATCAATTATAAATTTATAATTTTTAATTAAATCTGAAAAATCAACAGGAACTCTCAGTTGTTTAATTTTATTGAATTTGAACCCTCAATTGAAGATCATTTGAGATACTTAACTAACAAATTAAAAATAAAATCAATCAAATATTCAATAGACCAAAACATAACCATTTATACCTTGTGTACTTATGCTAGTGCACACTTTTGATTTATGTCGAACAACTTTTATTACATTTGTAAATCAAATTCACAAGTTCAAAACCACAACAAACACTACAGTATATAAATTGTTATTCAAAAATCAAAATATTTTTGAAAGTAAATACTACTCTCTATGTATCATGTTATTCACATTTTTTTTGGTTGTAAATTAAATTGAGTAATTAGTGTAATTAAATTCATATTTTAAGTGTAATAAGGGGATACTTAATAAGAAAATACTTAATTAACTCTATTAAAATAATAATAGTGCAAGTAGTTTGGGACAAGCCGAAAAAAAAGAAAGTGATATTAGACTGATGTAATAGTAACTAGTAAATTGTACTAAGTGAGTTGTCATTTAAAGGTACAAATAATACAATAAGTTCCTATAAAGCAACAAATCATTATTGTTATAAACAAACTCAATAATACAATATTATATACAGTTGAATATATAATATAATACTAGTATAATATATTGAAATTCCCAATTACAAAAACTCAATCAAAGATAAATGATATTTCCATGTGGAAATTAATTCAAGTACTCTCTCCGTTCCTGATTGAATTTTTTTTATCGTTGTTTTGAAAAAACGATAATAAATAGTTAAAGTGGATCGAAAGGAAAGTAAGAAGGATAATGATGTAGAAGATGACTTCCTATACATTATTATCTCTCTTACGTTACTTTCTATCCACTTTAATTATTTATTATCATTTTGTCAAAACACGTGCAAAAATAAGTCATAAGCTGAGATGGAGGGAGTATAATTTTTTATTTTTTGTTGAATCGATGATTAGTCTTTGATTGATCTTTAATTCAATTGGAGATCTCATTTAATCTTCCATACTATTGTAATTTTTATATGATTTTGGATTTGTTCCTAAGTTTTTATTGATTTATTTTAGATTTTAGGTGGGATTATTGCATATTATTCCATAGTATGTTATTGAATTCTAAGTGTTGATTATTAAATATTACTGTTTGGTTTTTTAGTATTATTTTGATTCCTATATTAATTAGTCACTTGTCAAGTGATAAGTCAATGTAGGAACCGATTAAGATTCAATTTTGACTTCGATAATATGGAGCGAAAATCTATAACCGATTAACTGGAATCAACATAATAAACATACCTCGTTACAATATAACATAATAATGTAAATAGAAAAATATATGCAAATATCTCTATTTACAGTACATTGAGACATATTACAATTTATAATTCAACTGTTCATAAAAAATATAATGATCATTATAATAAATTGAAAATCTAAGTTGTGTCGTTTCACAGTTATAATAATATTACTATTAGATTATTCAACACATTTGGGGTCTCAATTGATACTGATTCAAATATAAATTTTTAATATAAATTTCAATTTCAGAGAAAATTTTGATTAATATCTATTTCATTATATAAATAAAAATTTAAATATATTAAAATATAAAATAATAATATACTATAATTTTCATACTAAATACTAGTATACACACGTAAACACCTATATAAATACTTAGTACTAGTATATTAATTAATCCATGAAGATATATTTATAATCTCTAAAACAATTGATAATGATAAAATAAGGAATTACACTAATATTATAAATTAATTTCAAAGTTATTTTTATTTTAAACGGTACAGTGGAAGTGCCTAATAAGAAATAAATTAAGCTAAGTAAAAGATTAAACTTTATAAATACTCCGGCCATTCCTAAGACCCGTCATTCCCTAGACATGAATTCCCATAAGTCCATAACTCATAACTTCATTAAAAAAATTATTACTGTATTAATTTTATTAGTATAGGGCAATTCTGTAAAGATAAGTAAGCATTAAATAGACTTATTAATTTATTATTTGTTTTTTTTACGTATAATGACCAAAATATCCAATTATGGCCCGCCATAATATGGCCGCATAGCATTACCCTTTTCCAAATACCAATATATAGGGTGACATTCCTATTGGTGTCTTATAAGCGGTTCTATAGGCCCAGAGAGCATCATCTAGACGCTTGCTCCAGTCCTTCCTCGAGGTATTCACCGTCTTCTCTAGGATGCTCTTGATCTCTCGATTTGAGATTTCAGCCTGCCCATTTGACTGGGGATGATACGGAGTAGATAACCGATGGTGGACTCCATATTTTCTCATCAGTGCTTCAATCGTCCTATTACAGAAGTGAGTTCCTTGGTCTGAGATGATCGCTCGGGGCACTCCATATCGGTTGAATATATTGGCCTTTAGAAACTTTGAAACTTCCTTCGCGTCGCTTGAACTTGTAGCCTTGGCCTCTATCCATTTGGACACATAATCCACAACAACCAATTATACGTATTTCCATATGAAGGTGGGAATGGGCCCATGAAGTCCATGCCCCAAACATCAAAGATCTCGCAGACTATTATCGGAGTCTGTGGCATCTCATCTCTCATAGAAATCCCTCCGGTCAGTTGGCACCTATTGCAATTCTGGCAGAACTCATAAGCATCCCTATTCAGCGAAGGCCAGTAGAAACCGCTATCCAGAACTTTCCTTGCAGTTTTCCTTGGGCCGAAATGGCCACCACACGCTAGTGCATGGCAATGGTTTAGCACGTCTCTTTGCTCCCACTCTGAAATACACCTTCTTATCACTTGATCTGAACCCATCTTCCAGAGGTATGGGTCATCCAAAAAGTAGTACTTGGATTCACTTTTAATTTTCATCCTCTGGGCCCTAGTGATTTCTTGTGAGGCAGGTAGTTCTCCAGTAACTAAATAATTCGCCAAGTCTGCGAACCAGGGCTCGTCATTCGGTTTGCCTTTCCGTTTCTCTAACTCCTCGGGCCCAGTTAATGCTAACTCTGCTACCCATCTGATGGGTCTAGTGGATCCCCCTAAGTAATACAAATGCTCTTCTGGAAAAGCATCGGGTACAACTTCCTCATCTTCTCATTGGGTAATTCTGCTTAAGTGGTCAGCCACTCTATTCTCGGTCCCTCTCTTATCTCTGACTTCCCAGTCGAACTCTTGCAATAGCAACACCCATCCGATTAGTCTTGGCTTGGATTCCTTCTTGGCTAGGAGATATTTAATGGCTGCATGGTTAGTGAACACTATTGCCCTCGACCCCAGTAGATATGGTCGGAAATTTTCAAATGAGTACACCACAGCCAGAGTGCAGTGCGTGATGTGTGTGATATCACTCGATCTAACAGGTCCAGAGGATTCGACTAGGTCTCAGAGGCTAGAAGATCATGAAACTATCAGAAAGGGATCGTTGGGTGCACTCTATTTCTTCAAAAACCTCAACCCACTATACTACAACTAGCACAGGGAAGTAAAGGATCGATCCCACGAGGACGAAGGTGTTACGAAACTGCATTTGAGGATGTTTTGGGAAAAGGGGGTTGGCTGCTGCCACGCAATTTTGTGGGTCGAGAACTTAAACTACTGGGTCTGAGAGATAGGAAAAACTTTACTCTACCTACTGGGTCTAAGAAATGAGAACGTACGGAACATGCATGACTTTAGAGAAACGAGATATTTTATCATTCTAAGACAACTGGAGTTAACTTAACTAGACGAACTTTCCTAATTTGGACATACAAGTATAAAGCGAAAAGTAGAGACAAGTTTCCTTAAACTACTAGGGTCTGGAAAAGCATGCAGAAAAGTAAAAAGACAAAGAAGATAGTACTGACAGGGTCTGGAGAACAATGCAGAAAAGTAAAGTACATGCAGAAAAGTACTGACATAAAGCAGATCTGGTTCTAACTACCCATAACTTCATCTTCTTCGGGAATCAAACGAGAATAGCAGATAAAACAGAGTATTAAACACCATGAAAACAGAGCAAACTTCGGATCTAACTTAAAACGAGAAATTTAAGCCTAAACTAACAGATCTACGCTACTGGACCTAAAGGATGCAGAAACAGAAAGTAAATAGCCATAATCATGCAAACGTAAACAGCAAACATCAGATACGCGAAACTCTAACTCAAATACACCACGATTCAACAATTCCAGACACCTCCAGACGCAAATCCATAACCTCCAACAACAAACCAACAGATCTCAACTCCGAATATCTAACAATAAACAATAACGAAAGTTAAAAGGCAAGAAATAAACATCAACTCAGCAAGATCCAACAAAAACCAACATAGACTTCCGTAATAACGAGAAATAGGTTCGAATCCAGTAGATCAAAGCAAGAACTAGAGTTATGAAACTTAAAAACCAACAAGTACTTTAAACCGAAAGCAAACTAAACAAAGCAAAGTAAATATTGCCTTGATTTCGTGGTTAGAAATTTCCGCTTGGCCATTAGACTGAGGGTGGTACGGGGTCGACACTCTATGGTGAACACCATATTTCTTCATCAGGGCCTCGATGGTGAGATTACAGAAATGTGTTCCTTGATCTGAGACGATGGCTCTAGGAACTCTATATCTGTTGAAAATATTGGCCTTCAGAAATTTTGCCACCTCCTCTGATTCAAATGTTGTGGTGGCCCTAGCTTCTATCCACTTAGACACATAGTCTACTGCAACCAATATATATGTGTTCCCACAGGATGATGGAAATGGTCCCATGAAGTCCATCCCCCATACGTCGAAAATTTCGCACACAATCACCGGGACTTGAGGCATCTAGTCCCTCCTTGAAATTCCCCCTGTCTGTTGGTATCTCTCGCAACACTGACAAAATTCAAAGGCATCTTTATTGAGTGTCGGCCAGTAAAAACCGCTGTCCAGAACCTTCCTTGCTGTCTTCCTTGGTCCAAAGTAACCTCCACATGCCAAAGTGTGGCAATGAATTAGCACATCTTTTTGTTCCCATTCGGGAATGCAGCGTCTAATCACTTGATCCGAACACATCTTCCACAGGTAAGGATCGTCCCAAAAGTAATATTTGGCTTCGCTTTTAATTTTCATTTTCTGGGCCCGGGAAACTTCGTCTGAACTTGGCACCTCTCCCGTGACCAAGTAGTTGGCTAAATCAGCAAACCACGGCTCTGCGTTAACTGTGCGCTTTCCTTTATCGGATTCTCCTAGACCGGTTAAAGCCAAAACTGCTTCCAAGCTAATTGGTCTAGGAAATTTCTCCAGAAAATACAAATGTTCTTTAGGGAAAGCATCAAGTATGGCCTCTCCTGTTTCCCCTTGATATATTCTGCTCAAGTGATCGGCTACTCTATTCTCCGTTCCTCTTTTGTCTCTCACTTCCCAATCAAACTCCTGCAAGAGCAACACCCAACGGATTAACCTCGACTTAGACTCTTTCTTAGCCAGTAAGTACTTTATTGCTGCGTGATCCGTGAAGACTATAACCCTCGACCCAAGAAGGTAGGGTCGGAATTTTTCAAACGAGTATACGACAGCCAACATTTCCTTCTCCGTGGTGTCATAATTCTTCTGAGCCTGATTCAGAGTCTTAGAATCATAGAAGATCACGTAACTTTTTCCGTCAATCTTCTGTTCCAGGACAGCTCCCACAGCGAAATCACTCGCGTCGCACATTATCTCAAAAGGGTGATTCCAGTCTGGCGCCCTGATAATTGGTGCTGACATGAGTCTGTCTTTGAGCAACTGAAATGCCTTCTTGCACCCTTCGTCAAAGACGAATTCCACCTCGTTGTGCAACAAATGAGTGAGCGGTTGCGCGATTTTCGCGAAATCCTTGATAAACCTCCTATAAAAACCTGCGTGACCTAGGAAGCCTCTAACCTCTTTTTGGTTCGTGGGGTATGGTAACTTTGATATCACATCTACCTTTGCTTTGTCTACTTGTATTCCTCTCTCAAAAACCACGTGACCCAGGACAATGCCTTTCGTCACCATGAAGTGGCATTTTTCGAAATTCAACACTAAATGCTTCTCTTGGCATCTTTTCAACACTAGATCAAGGCTGGCCAAACAAGTATGGAATGAGTTCTCGTATACGGTAAAATCGTCCATGAATATCTCAATGCATACTTCCAGCAGATCCGAAAAAATACTCATCATACACCGCTGGAACGTCCCTGGTGCATTACACAACCCAAACGGCATTCTTCGGTACGCATATGTACCAAAGGGGCACGTAAACGTGGTCTTCCCTTGGTCCTCTGGGTTAACGTAGATCTGGAAATAGCCACTGTATCCATCAAGGAAACAAAAATACTGTTTGCCAGCCAATCTTTTTAACATCTTATCAATGAAAGGTAGAGGAAAGTGATCTTTTTTTGTGGCCTCATTCAGCTTCCTGTAGTCGATGCACATCCTCCACCCCGTTACCAGCCTAGTGGGTACCAATTCGTTCTTATCATTCTTGACAACTTGTATTCCGTGACTTTTTGGGTACCATATGGACAGGACTGACCCACTCGCTGTCCGGAATGGAGTAGATGATCCCTAGAGCAAGCAATTTTAACACCTCCTTCAGAACTTCCTCTCGCATGTTCGGATTCAGTTTCCGTTGTGCATCTCGATGAGCCTTTGCACCTTCTTCTAGACGGATGTGGTGCATACAAAGATTAGGGCTGATTCCTACTAAATCTGAGAGAGTCCACCCTATTGCTTTCTTGTTTCGTCTGATGACTTCCAACAATTCCTTCTCCTGCTCCTTGGTCAGGTTACTGTTGACTATTACTGGGAATGTCTCATTCACCTCCAAGTAAGCATACTTGAGGCCTGGTGGAAGTGTCTTCAGTTCCTTCTTTGTTGCATTCGTCTCCTGGGGCAAGGGATTTTTTTCTGCAATATCCGGTAATGCCTCCTTCCCAGACCCAGGAGAATTCCTTGATGAACTTACTAAAGGCAGGCATTTTCAGGGCTTGCAAGAATGGCAAGTTGATTTCCAGTTTGCTAAAAATTTCCATGAGATCCTCTGTGTCATCCTTCTTTTTCTTTGCTTCCCCCCGGTATGGAAATGGTTTTGCTCGCTTTATTGCATTTGTGGAAGTCCCAGCCTGGGTTTCACCAACTTCCCTGCTTCCTTCCTTGCTTACTACCTCAGGTTCTGGATCTAGGAAAAATGGGTCACTTGGTCGAGGCAGAGATCCCCCTAAATCTCCCTTCTGGAGGTCATCCTGAACAAGGACTTCTCTGGGTCTAGGGCTATCCCCTTGAAACACTTGACCTTCCTTCCCTTTACTAGCCTGTATGGGTACCTCCTCGTCAATTTCCAGGGTCGGTCCTTAATAGCCCCGCCCGGATCTCAAGGTGATTTGACTAATGTTTGCTCGGTCCGGTGGTTTGACCGTGGCAGGAAGTTTCCCTTCATTTCCCCGCATCTCATTCAAAGAAACTACGATTTGGGACAGTTGCTTCGCCATCATATCCATGGCGGCTTTATGTTCCATCTGGGCGTCTTGCAACTTGTGCACCACGTCGTTGTTGGAATGCAAGTTATTCTGCATGAACTGCTATGAATTCACTAGGTCGTGGACCGTGTCATCCAAACTCCTTTGTGGCCTGGAGTTGAATTGATTAAACTTTGATCCTTGACCTTGGTTCTGCCCCTGGTTCTGCCGATAGTTCCCTTGATTTCCTTGGTGGTTATTGTACTGGTTGCTAGACCCTTGATTCCCTTGGTGATTCGGTTGGGAATTCTGATAGTTCCCCTGGTTATTTCTCTGGTGAGGTGGCACATAGGAGCTCCCTGGATTGTTCTGATTCCTATTTCCCCAATTAGTATGGTCCTGATTCCTGTACCCCAGTTGCAATTGCCCCTCTTGACTTTTCCCTGACCAGTTGGACTGCCTCTCCGGAGGGTGTGCATAATTCGTGGTCTGCAGTGGAGGTGGCTGACTTTGATCGTTGTCAGTCCATCTAAAATTGGGGTGAGTCCTCCATGGGGTATCCCTTTGTCTTCCTTGGTTCCAACTTCCATCCGGATTCCAGCTCCCCATCGAATTTGCTTGGGCTTGGCATTCCCCTTCACAAGGCTGACCGAAATAAGGCTGACGTTGCCTTTCCTCTGGACCAGGGGGTTTCTCACTTTCCGCTGGAGCATGAGGGTTGTATTTCTCAATTGCGTTCAGCAGTGCTTTCTCCAATTTATCTATCATGTCTTCCACCTTCTTGTCATCTTGTTCCGTTACTGCATTGGCTGACCCTCCTCCTCAATATGCTTCGCGGGTTATCATAGGCCTTCTTCGCCTCAATCAGCCTTCCCAAAGTCTCTCTGGCTTCACTTGCTTTATTCTTGGTAAAATTTCCCCCGCTCGAGGAATTTATCAAGTCCTTTGACTCAGGGTTTGCTCCTTCGTAAAACAGATAGTAAGTCTCCGCTTCAATCATCATGTGGATCGGGCAAGCATCCAACAGTCCTTTGAACCGGGACCAATAAGAACTCAAAGACTCATCATATTCCTGCTTGCACTCCTGAATCTCCTTCTTCAAGGCATTCATCTTGTTGGAAGGGAAAAAATAATCCAAGAACTCCAGCTTGAAATCTTTCCATGTGCTAATCGAGTCTGGTGGAAGCCTCAGCAGCCAAGTATTAGCCTCCCCTTTGAGGGCAAACGGAACTGCACGTAAACGGTAGTCCTCCTCAGTCGCCTCGTTGGGGCGCTTTTGAATGCTACACAGCTTACTAAACTCGTTCAAGAATTCGTAAGGACATTCGTTCCTTCGTCCAGAGAATGTGGGCAAAACTCCGAGCACATTTGTCTTGATATCAATAGACCTCCGACGCGGGTTTGAGACTATAGCATGGGCGGGTTCACCGTCGAGATGCGCGGTGAGTGACCCTATCTCCGGATCGGGATCTACTAAATGAGTCAAATTTGGGTCTTCCTCCTCCTCAGTCTCGGAATGCTCTGTTTCTGTTGACGACTTCGGGTCTTCTTCTCCTGACGAATTCCACTCCTTCTCACTTTCTGATTCAAACGGGAATGGGTCCACTGTCCTCAAACCTGATCTGGTGGTGATAGTGGACGTAGACTCCTTGACTTGTCACTTGTATCGGTCGCTCCCTGACCCAGATGAACTAGCCCAACTTCCAGAATGGAAGCCCGTGTTCATAAACTGTCAAGGAGAACAAAATAACAGAAATTAGATTATTTACACCAAATCCTCAAACGCAATAACAATAAACGCCATCCATTCCCCGGCAACGGCGCCAATTGAAGATCCTCTTTGTATGGACTGTGTGCACAAAAAAGAATAACAAGTTTCTTGGGTCCAGTAAATCCACTAGATCACAGGGTCTAGGAGCTCACTGGTCGTTGGAAAATCTCGGTCGTCGGACACACAGAATACTTCTTCAAAAACCCTCAACCACTTATACTAAAAATTAGCACAGGGAAGTAGGGATCGATCCCAAGAGACGGATGCGTAATTTAAATGTGCTCAAGGATTTGGAAATTATTTTTGGTTTGGCTGCTGCCACGCATTTTTTTGGGTTGAGGAAATTAGAGTAAACTTGGAATTGAAATCTGCTACGCTAACAGCTAGATCTAGGCAGAACAGAAATCATGCATGTAAACTGAAATCGAGACAATAACTAGATCTAAGAAACTATTCTAAATTACCTAGAATAAACTAACGATGGGGACGATGGGAAATAAACTGACGGTGGGGACCATGGCTGAAAAAGCAGAGTACGGACGAAAAGCTGGGAAAACAACTAACTAAAGTACTAACTAACAGCGACATCATCTTCTTCAAATCAAATTGCATCAAAACTCAGCAGAAACAGGCGTGAAGCGTAATCGGAAAACGAGCAGACTGGAATTAAACAATTTAGCAAAAAAAAACTCAATTAGGGACTAAACAGATCTACGGCTACTAGACGAAGTAAAACAAAAAGGAAATAGAAAACTCAAAAATCCATGCACAACTTGAATCCCCTGTTTAGATCCAACCTCGAATGCTAAATCCACTCCGGATCCAAGCATCCGGCACAAACTCCGGCCAAAATAAATCCATAGCTTCAGATTCAACAAACAACCTCCGATCAACAACAACAACACATATCTACAGCCAAATTCCCCAGATCAAGCACCAAAGTGACAAAAACAGAGATTAACACGCAACTTGCCGAAATAAAACTTCAAACAAACAGGATCAACGTAGATCAACACGAGATAACACCAATATAACAGAAACTAAAGGAATGCATAAATAATCTGTAATAGCAACAACCAAATTTGACTTCCAAACGCGAAGTTCAAGCGAAATAAAGTGCAAAAGAAGAATGAAAATAGATTGTTTCTTCGCCCTTCACGCGGACGGTGTTACGACTGACTTCTTTCGTAAGATGAGACCCTTAAAAACCTAAACTACCCCAGAACTCCCATTTCCCAAGTGTGTGTGTTGTGTGTGAGCTAAGAGCGAAAATCGTGTGTGTTTTGTGTGTTGCATGCTCCTTTATTTATAGGCGTTGAAGTGGGGCCCAGCGAGGTATAGATAGTCTTTGTTGCCCTCAGCTATTGACTCCCTTCTTCTAGCCTCCTTTTCCTTCAATTCTGCTCACTTTTCCTTCATTTCCTTCGTCTAGTCCATTTCCTCCGGCTTTCCTGGATCTAGCGATTCCTTCACACACCTGGCTTAAAAACTGTGTTAGACCCAGTAAAATATAGTGTTTTTCACCATATAACCGATGCATGAAATTAGCCTTATCACTCTCGATTGGCGGTAGAAGAATTTGTTGAATACTCTTACATAATGCACGGACTCGGTGTTGGATTAAGTGCAACAATGTACTTAATGATATTCAAGATTATTCAAAATTTAATGATATTATTTCTTTACATTTTTTTAGATTTTACGATACTAGTTGGTGATCCAATCCTCGTGAAGAAGTTGACAAATATTCTCACTACTATGATGTCTAACTTGTGACTTTTTGGATAACCGGTTGATGCAAAGTTTTGTCCGGAGATACACTTTGGTGTTGAAATCCTTGGTTATCCACAATCCGGTCGTATCCCATGCTTTGTGGAAGTCACCGGTGAATGTTACGGGTGAAAGTTATGGGATCAAAATGATCCGCCCTCGTCTACCCACTGCCCCTCTTTCTCTTCTCTACATTGACATTTTATTTCCATGACATTCTTCTCTCCTCGTGAATGAGCTTTTCGGCGGCACTCCGGGGTGTTAGGTTTGGTATACTGAAAAGCATGATTTCAAGCAGTTTCGCGTGAATGGAATCTTGCTTGTATACGAAAAACTCTACAATCCACTTTTAACCCGATTCCGTATTATTCGAGCAGTTTCACACGAATATAATCAGTATATTATTACATTGTGTTTACTTGTGCATTTATAAGATGTTTTATAAACATTTAAATGTATAAGAAGCAAACAAAGTCTAAGTCTTTTGCTTAGTAGACCGGTTGTGGGCGTCGTCCACTTTAAGGTAACACGGTCGGATCTATGCAATGCTTTACAAAAGAAAAGGAAGAATTTCACAACCTAGATAGGCTTTGGCTACCTATCGTGAAAGGTTGTAATGTTAGTCCGCATATTTCTAAGCCTTACTTGAAATAAGATGACATTGGTGTGGTATAGCACTGAACGGATCTAACAGCAAGACGTGTCTTTATGCTATCTACTGAAAGACTAGGTCTTGATAAATACTATTTCTTAATCTACATATGTTAGCATTGAGCATACGGTATTGATTATGCACTACTTTGACTTATCAAATGGTGCGGGTTTTTCGCAACCCAATAATCCTGATATATTGGGTAGTGGTGATTAATATCTAGCGGTGCTAGGATTGCTATTATGTCGAATCGTGCGCGAGGTGAGTCTCGTTTGATAATGTCCTCAAGAGGAGCTCGAACAAGGTTTTATTATTCGAAAACTGGCCGGTTGGAGTTTTATCGCTCTATGAATAATAAATAAATGTTTCTTGCTAAGTCCACTCTTGGAATTAATAAGATGTTAATTAATTAAGTCCATAGCAGACATTAATTGATTAATGGACATTTATATCTTAAGCGTGAGAAATAATAATATGAATTACGGAAACCCGGATTACTTGTAATTTCGGATTTGGATGGGGAGAGTTCAATATTACTTCTGTAGTGGCTGCTCGTAATATTCCAATATAAGCTTGTATTAAATTGTGGGTTCAATTTAATTAGTAAAAAGCTAATTGGGGGAGCCCATATCTAAAACCTTCCATAGATCCCTATCTGGGCCCAAAAGGAACTTAATATAAATAGGGGAATAAAGGAGACATAAATAATAATTTTATATACTATAATTTTCGTCCCCCTCTGTCTAAGAGGAGCTCGAAATTTCTCCTATTCCAAAAAGGATTTCTTCTGTCTTCTTTATTTAAGTCCTAGTATTCTGGTGAGATCAGCCCACACTGATATCGGAGTACAGTTCGGGAACTAGAGAGAAATTTCGTCCATCTCTCTCTAGAGAAGGGACAGTATTTTTCTTATTTTCTCCTCCGTGAGAATTTCAACTCCTCCTCCATGAGGAATTTTCTGTCTTCTTTATTCGAGCCCTAATATTTTGATAAGATCAGCCCACCGTGATATCGAGATACAGTTCGGGAACCAGAGAGAAGATCCGTGGTCTAGTATTGAAGATCATCACGTGGAGAAGGCGCGAGCAATCGTCGATTCTTTGGAGAATCAAATCGGTAACCCTAAACCGTAGAAATCATGTTTAGAATTTATATTTCTTTAAACATGAATTATTTGCGCTCTAGCATGCAATTATATGTTTAACATGTGAATTGATTAATCGCATAATCGGTCAAATAGATCCTTATCTGATTTATTTGTTTTGTACAAGTCTTCCATTGTGCAAGGGGCTCCAAACCCCAGCACGAGGTAGATGGTGGGGTCGGGCAACCCCACCTGGCTCCGTACATGCTTGAGACGATTTGATTTTGATTGTGACGTATATGGGGATGACCTTTTAGCGGACAGTTCGCATATTCTTGGCTCCACGGGACATCGGGATCCCAAATATCCCAACTTGAGGAGAGATTCCACGTTCATGGGATCTTCAACACAAATACAAAGCTTGTTAAATATAGTGGTAATCCAGCTGACGATCCAGCCATTAGTGAGTCTGTTTTTTAATCAAAGGAGAATGAGGTAATCATTATTTACATTTAAGATGTTTCATTTCCAATATATATTAACGTACTATATTGTTATATGTTTGAACATCACACGACAATGACACAAGATATAAAAACTTATTGCCGATATTACGATGTGTCTTACTCTCAATTGGTGGTAGGAGAATTTGTTGAATACTCTTACAGAATGCACGAACTCGGTGTTGGATTAAGTGCAACAATGTACTTATATTATTTCCTCTCTGTTACCAAGTCAATACCACGTAGTAAGTATTTAACTTTTTTATATATTCTTTAAGATTATTCAAAATTTAATGATATTATTTCTTTACTTTTTTTAGATTTTACGATACTAGTTGGTGATCCATCCCTCATGAAGAACTTGACAGATATTTTATAGATGGAGGCTAACAAGCCCTATACCCCCAACGCCCTTGGACCCGAATCACATCCGATCGTTGGACGTGTGGTTGTGTGGATTATCTTTGATTAAGTTTGGTATACATTTTACTATGTGGTTCCTTCTTTCCAAAAGTGGGTTTGTCAACATTTTGGATTATTTTATATTATGTTGGAATTTTAATATACCTCGTGATCCAATTCTTGTGGAGTATGTGGCAAGTATTATCAATACTATGATGTCTAACCCGTGACTTTTTGGACAATTGGTTGGTGCAAAGGTCTCTCTGGAGATACACCTTGGTGGTGAAACCCTTGGTTATCCCACAATCAAGTCTATCATTATTGACAAATTAGTGGATGTTATTAGCATAAGATTAATTTCAAATAAATTGGTTTAGATTTGTCCATAAGTCAAATAAAATGATTTTATGCCTAATAGGGTGACAATCTATTTTTAAAAAATTCTAGAAATACATAAAAACTTGTAGTGTCAATTAAAAATAGAAATAGAAATTCTAAAAGTAAAAATGCTTTCAAAAGCTACCGTAAAAATGGGTTGAACTTGAAAGTGAGACCCTGCAATGGACAGTGAGAGTGGTCGTGGACCTAGAAATGGGCCACATGCATGATTTGCATAGCTGTCCATGCTGCACGACAAAGACCAACGCAATGAAGACCAATCCGGTGGTGTCATGTGGCATTTGCAATAACTGAATTTTTTATTTTTTCCATTCTTTCGATTTTCCTATCTAATATGTCATCGCACTCAATTGCTACTCTGAATTACTATACTTTATACTCCCTCCGTCCCATGTTACTTGCACTTTTACTTTTCGGAACGTCACAAACTCCTTACATTATTTATAGTTTAAGTTAGAATTAATGCATTTAATTAATATGTTAGTTTAAGTTAAGAGGTCCTTTATTAAGTGACGTCTCATTACACTTAAAATTCTAATTTAATTAAACAAAAAAATCAATCTCAAATTTACGGCCTAAGATGAAAAGTGCGAGTAGCATGGGACGGAGGGAGTATAATAATACATTGCACGTGATATTGGCGATGTAATCAAATCTTTGCACTGCCATGTACGACAATATAACTAAACTCGTGATACATCGTTACAGATAGAAGGAACTTGAGTAATGATCATGGCTAACATTATTTTGAACACATTCGGATTTCATGATGAAAACGAAACATTGTTCGCAAATGAACTAAACAATGATCCGAATTCGACTTTAGATTTCGAAAGTTTGCATAGAAGTGATACATACGACTCACAATACAAGATAATAAGAGAATGTATTCAACAAATTGATTGTAAATTAGTTTATAAATTATACGATTCTCAGTCATATATATTTTGTAGATCATTCGATCGTCCTTACTACATGTTTTTGTGCAGTTTAATCAGTATCGTACAAATTATGTTGAATGAATGTAGTAATAATTTGCATAAGTTGAAACCGGTAATGGTTCTAGTGGAATCCTTGTATAGCTCTGCAAAAGATCAATTATATGAGTCTGCTACCAGAATTCTCTGAGTATCACTAACAAGTAACAACCTTCCTCTAGGATAAAAATTACGGATGTAAAAGGATAAAGATGTAAAATACTAATTCATTTAAAATCAATTAAAAGTAATGAATTATTTTTAAATACAAAATACCCAAAAAAATCCAATTATGTACTCCCTCCATCCCACAAAAGATGTCACACTTGTGAAGGCACGGGATTTTATGAGGTTTTGTTTTGTGTGTTAAATGAGGAGAGAAAATATAATTTTTATATTTATGTTAGAGATAACTTTTTTCAGAAAGGGAAATGTGACATCTTTTGTGAGACAAACTAAAAAGGAAAATGTGACATCTTTTGTGGGACGGAGAGAGAAATGTGACATCTTTTGTGAGACAAACTAAAAAGGAAAATGTGACATCTTTTGTGGGACGGAGAGAGGGTAGAATTTATATAAATTTATCACTATCTAGATGTCCGAACACAATTTAAGAAACCAAATGCTACAATTAATTTAATTAGAATAATAGACAACCGAGTCATTATTATTTAACACACCATATTTATTTAATAACCAAAATTCACAAAAGAATCATGAAAACAGAACAATGTGAAAATGGAGAAAAACATTACTATGCTGCCTCACACAAAAATATTGTCTTTATTTTCCGAAATTTTATTAGATTTAAACGGACAATTGAATCATAGTATGATCTAAACATCTTCAAATTTAACAAGAAAAAACGTAGTTCGTTCGATCATTTCGGACACAACTAGATAACATCATGTTGTCTGCAAGCAGCATATGTTCGAATTTTTTGAAAAAGATTTATGCATAATACAATTGATTTCAGTTATATGGAAAGCATCATGAGAAAACTGAATCAGTACAAAAACACAAAATGCGAAAAACCTGACACATGATTTCGTCGACCATTGCAACCATGAATGTATCGAACGCACCTATTTGAATAAAACAATACTACTACTAAAAAAAGGAAAACTATAGTGATCAACCAGTTTTGAATCGCTGATAATGGGTAATGCTGCTTTTATAAAAGTTCATAGATTCATCAAAATTCAATGTGTACCAAAAATAAATTAAATTAATAAGCCATACAATGGCCTCTGTAATATATAAACAGACACGTGAATAATTGATAGCGTTCTTATTTAATTAACTAAGCCCATGTATTAATAGCTGAAAAATATGATGATCTCCCCTCCCCTCCCCTTAACTGTAAGTGCAATTCTTGAGGGAGAGGGGCACATTGAGCTTCTTGACGTCGTAAATGATGGGGCATTCGATCTTCTTGTAGAATTTCGGCCTCACCAGTTTGCCCAGAACAGAAGCCCTCGACCGAACTGTGAACTCCAGTTTGAGCGGCACAGGGAGCGTGGTGATCCCAGTCGAGGTGCTCAAACTAGCTCCACTACCATACAACGGGATCTTGTCGCCTAATACGGTCACAACCATGTGCCTCTGGCTCTTCCGTGACTGATAGAACTTCTTCACCTGCAATGCAATGTCACGAACAAAATCATCCAAAGGCACTCAGAGTCATTTCTCAAAAGGGTTTTACAGAGTAGTAACTTACGGTGCCAGAGCCAATGGTGAGCTGCGAGTAGGTGAGAGCGACCGGAGTTGAGGTAACGTGAACTCCAAAAAATGTGCCTGTGTTACGGTAGGTGAGCTTCAGTGTCGAGTTAACAGAGATCATGTCTGTCGATACACCCGTTGAATCCGAACCAGCTTGAACCATGAATCTCTCAAATGTAATGCTCTGATTGATGACAATAAAATGTCATTAACTCAATTCAATAGCTGAATTCTATCACACTGCAATCCCACCGCCCCCAAATATCATAAACCCTAAGCAAATTGATTCATACAAATCACAATTCAACACAATTTCATCACAATAAGTAACCAAACCCTAATTACAGAGCTTGTTAGCTCTGTTTCTCAGCTCCACAACATATTCACATTTGTGCATATCATCATCATCATCAACGCAATTCAAATTCTAACAAATTACATTGCTACCATCCCAAAACATAAACACTATACAGATTGATCCATACAAATCACAATCAACAAATAATATCTCCAGAATAAGTAATCAAATCCTAGAGCTAACAAGCGTTGTTTCTCAATTCCACTTAATTCTGAGCTCAGAAATCAACCAATTAAAAATCAGTAAAAGCGAGGTGAAATGAGAAACTCACCTTCATCGTGATCTTAGGCTTCTGCGGTTTGCTAGCTCCCCACAAAATCAAGGCGAAAAACGAAAACAGCACAAAAAATCCGACAACAAAAGCAAGGAAATAGCATCTACGCGGCAGACCTTTCTGCGACTCCTCATCTTCCAGCAATCCTTCTTCTTCAATCACATCAAAGTCCTTCCAATTCCCCTGTCCGCCCTTGCGAGGCCCCCTGCCCCCAGATCCGACGTCGTTGGGCGATACCTTCCTCGATCCGGGCTTGAGCGATCCGGAGAAGCGGCTGGTGGACGACTCCCTGGAGTGGTGGCCGACAGAGGAGTGCGATCGCGGCGGCGACCCCATGGGGCTCCCCAGCACCGGCGTAGAGTGGAACGACGTCGTCGTCTTCTCCCCATCGTGCGAGTCGCGCGACGGACTCTGCACGTAGTACACCGGCGGCCGGTTGTCCGGCGACGACGGCGCCAGACTCGTCACTTCCGAATCCGTCTTGGCGTGCATTGTGTGTTTTTCTGAGGGTGAAGAGTGTGTGAAAATTCGGAGACTTCTGATTCTGATATTCAAGAAAGAGACTAGAGCGGATTTTCTCTACTTCTTCTACTCATATTAATCGAAATAATATTTACTACTTTTTTGGAATATTTTTATATTTTTTTAAAATGGCTGTCAGCAATTATTCAATTTCAGTTTTAATTAGTATTATCACTGAAGTCTTGAAAGGAAAGAGTTTTAAGATTTTTTTATTTTTACTTTAAATACATGATCTCTTGGTTAAACTGCATCTCCAAATTCTTAAATTAATTAATTAATTAATGTAGAGTAATTAGTGTTTGTGTTGACCATGAGTTATTTCAATAAGTACTAATGTTATATCGATTTCAGTTATTAGGAAGAATTTGTTTTGACAAAAACTTAGATTAGTTAAAGTAGTATATCACCGACAAGAAAAAAATGGCAATAAGTGATTATGAATGTTTGGTTCGTGACAGCTGCGTTAGAGTTGGCAATACAGCGTTCTTTCTGAGTTTGCGCCGCGCTTATCAGTTGGGATAAATCTCCATTTTATGCTCCCTCACGAATTTTTAAAAAGTCAATAAAGATAAAATTAATAAAATATAAATCTTATTTTTATAGTACTCCTCCCATCTATAAAATATAATAAATTCGTCTGCTAACAGGAGTCTCGTTTTACATTTTAGTCCATCTACAAATAGGTGTTCCGATTTATTTTTATCATAAATAATAATAGGGTCTCACATTCCAGTAATTCATTTCACTCACATTTTATTTAAAACTACTAATATACTATATAAGTGGCACATTTTTCCACTCATTTTTCTTAAAAACGTGTTATCAAAAAATGAGATTCTTAATAACAAACGGAGGGAGTAGTTTTATTGTTATAGTACTTCATATGTCTATAAAAAATAGTTTTATTTTGCCACAAATTTTAATGAAAAATTAGTAAAATAAAAGAAAGAAAAGAACAAAAAAGTTGGTAAACTTTTAATGACAAATTTTGATGATAAACTTTTTTATTTTTAGAAATGAGACTAATTATTATGGACATCCCAAAATGACAAAATAAGATTATATTTTTAAATGGACGGAGTTTTAGTTTTATTAATAAAATGTAAATGAAAATGAATTACTGAAATATAGATCTCATTCTATTTATTACCAAAAGTAAATAATTGTGACAAATATAGGTGGACAGACGAAAAAAACTAATAACAAGTAACGGCAGACGGAGAGAGTACAATAGAACTTCCTCCATATAAAAAAGATTTCTTCCATTTTAGTCTGTTAAGATAATTTTTTCTTTTAAGCCTCGTTTACTATTGATAATATTTCAATTATTTTTTATTATACTTTTTCTATTTTTTAAGTTTGTATTAAAATTTATATCATTACAAAGTTATCTCTGTTTATAGAACGGAAAAAGGACATTGTAATATATTACTCTCTTTGTTTTATAGTAGTGGAGATTTTTTTACTCTCTTTGTTTTATAGTAGTGGAGATTTTTTTTGGGTAAGAAAATTAACAAAAATGTGTGTAATGTACGTATTAAATAAAAAGATAATTAATAATAGGAGAGACTATAAAGTAAAGATAATAAAAATAAAAATAACTCTACTACTATGATACGCTTAAAATGTGAAAAAAATGATTCTGCTAGTACTATGATACGGAGGGAGTATACTTTTGTTCTTTGGTTAATTTCATTGAATATCCGTTACACTTACATTCAAATTTGAACTCACTTTTTTTCTACTTCCTTTTTTTCTTTTATAAGAGATCAAATACACTATCTAGTCAATCACTTTTTTATACTAGTTCTATTTCATTAGTTTCACTTTCTTCTAATTAATAATGTCTTCACTTTTTATCAATACCATTTAACTACTAGTCCATATCATAACATTATACTATTACTGCAAAACTTGTAAAAAGGCAAAAAATTGAAAAATACAGAAACCAGATATATAAAAATAAAAAAATTCAAATATATAAATTACAGAGATACAAAATTGAAAAATTCATAAATGGATTTTAACACATAGTAGTAATTAAGAAAGACTATATGTAGAGAAAAGAAAATATTCTTTTTGTGTGTAAAACTATAGCAAATTTGGCTTTCATTTATAGAGAATAAAAAATTGTGAATTTTAGTATAATTTATTTAATACTTACAATATAATTAAAATAATATATTGATTTATCTTTAATACACCAATTAGAATATGGCAAATGACCAATGTCATTTGTTAATAAAAGAGCACATAGCGATATCGTATGGATCACTGAGAGAGAGAACATGCATGGTTTTATTTTTTTATTTTTGTATTTTTATATATGTCCTCTGTCTCAGTTTAACTAAGACATTTTAGTTGGAACAAGAATTAAAATAAATGTTTTAGTAAATTAAATATGGAGATGAGATAAAATAGTAGAAATGAGAAGAGAGGGTAGTAAAAGTTTGAATAACATTTAAATTTTGTTCAAAATAAAAATGATCCATTTAGCTTGTAAAATCCCCAAAAGAAACACAAATCAATTAACTTGGGATAGATGAAGATAGGGGTGTATTAGGGTCCTTCACAGCTCTTTGGTGTTAAGCTTCAAACAAATTACAGGCCTTAGATTCTTGAATTAGATCGTTGTGATCAATGCATTATTAGACTATAGTGTTGCATTATTAGTCGGTTTACATTATTAGGATGAAAATCTACATTATTAGATTATAATGCTACATTATTAGTCGGTGTACATTATTAGAATGAAAATGTGCATTATTAAATGATACGTGACATTAATCTAACCGTTAGATGACAAAATCGTGGGGCTGAGATTCAGTTGAATGTTTGAACAATATATAGAAAAAGGATATGAATACATCCTACTTTCAAAATATTGTGATCACTTGGTCCACTTCTTCTTCATGATTCAAAGTTGTTGTAACTTTATATTTCTGGTCTTATATACGAGTAACAAAATAGCCTTGAAACATGTATGTGCTAGCTTTGGGGACAAGGCTCATCAAGTGCGTACCAAAATTAACTTTATCCCAAAAATACGATATTTTTGGTTTCAACGATCACATCGGTGGTTTTCTAAGAGACTCATGCTTTCCTTTACAATGTATGAAACTCAAATATCGCGGTGGATTTCTTATTATTGGAAAGTTGGATGTCGTCGAGAGTTAGAGACATTGAATAAACAATATGTAGAGACTTTGTTTGGATTTGAAGAAAAATCTTTAGATGATAAAATACAAGAAATTAAGACGGTTCGACGCCTCCCAACCGCTATATATCACTAAATTTTTAAAAAGAAAAGAGCTCGAGATCGTCACTATTAAAAATGTCAATGAATGGTCGAGTTCGTTTACCTTTAAGTTGGTTTTTAGTGTACAAATCATATACTCCATTTGGTAAGTTGTTACGATATTAAAGTAATACTCCATGTGAAAAGAAGATGGTATAAGCTTTAAAAAAATGTAACACATGTAGGAACGTGAATCCCATACTCATGTGTTCAACAAAAATTGCTTTAATTTTCTTCGGTTCAAAGGCATATTATTATGCATTTATGCTTGGGACAGCAATAAATGTAATAATTTGATTTATGATTTTCGGGCTGTGTCCTTTTGGTTTTTGGACTTGTAAAATCAACTCTTTTATAACCAGCAATATATGTTAATAATGATTCTTTTGTTTAATCAGCAATTTCTTGCTTGTCATTTGTATTGGTGGTTAGATGAAATTAATTAATCATACAAAGATTATAATACTCCTAATTTTATATGTTACTAATTAGGTATTTGGGAAAAGATAAAAAGAATTGTGAATGCTTTGAAATTTGAGTAGGTTGATCGTCCCATATATTTAAATATCAATAAATTTGAGTAGGTTGATCGTCCCATATATTTAAATATAAGTTGTAACGTTTATAGCACTCTAATTCAAAATCAAGACCAAATCTCTACTTTTAGATTTTAAAATGAGTGGATGAGATTAAATCTTGCGAATCTCAATAAATAGTAGACAAAATATCAACAAAAGGGTAATATCGCCATTATGTTATCATATGATAATTTTCGTGAATGTTTTTTTTATATCAACATAGTGTATTACAAATATCAACAATATGACATAAAAATATCAAACACTAGTACAAGAAAATATAACACATATTTATTGAGATTTTTACATGCTTTTATTGAGATTTTTACATGGTTTTATTGAGATTTTTTTATGTATTTGTTGAGAAAAATCCGGTTATCAATATTTACGAAAACTAAAATAAAAAAATATCAAATTTCATCATCCGAACGTCGTCGGAACATATGCAATTGAGATCTCGTTGGAATCCTTATAAAATTATCTTTAATTTGATATATTTTTTGCGAAAAAATAATTTAAATTGAGAGAGTTAAATAAATTTAAAGTTTTAAGATGATTTTAATAAGATGGAATTGACATTAGTACCCTCTAATTTTATTTATTAATTTTCTTAATTAAAAATATAATTCAGGTGGTATTATTTCAACCACTAGAACTTCTAATCTAATGGCTAAGATTTAGTCTTAGTTCGGGATTGTCAATTCGTTAGCAATTGATCACTCCCCTAGTAGAACAAAATCAGTAAAATATAGTTTTAAGTATTTTGTATAAAACCAATAAATTATTAAAACCTGATTTAAGGAGTGACTGAAGGACATATTATTTGAAAATTTATGTTAGTAAGAGCATCTCCAATGGCTTTAGGTCAGTCACAGGCTAGCCACTCTCTCTCCTTGCCACGTCGTCAGCACTAAAAATTCACCTGCCACATTATCATTTTAAGCAAATAGGCTAGCCTAAGGCCAGCCACAGGCTAGCCGCAATAAAAATAAATAAAAAACAACTACATTTTACGGAATTAAATTTACGATAAATTACGGAATTAAATTTACGAGACATATACGGAAAAATTAATTCATTTCATTTAAATAAAAAAAAGAGACATAGATAAAAATACATAATAATAAAAAAAACTATCGCCGTGCAGTCTTCCATGCCCACAACTCTTCAATTATATCCTTTTGGAGTTGAATATAAGCATTCACTTGGCGCATGTCGGCATGTGCCTGGAGGCGGCCGGCTTCATCGTGAGGTACCCCGCGTCGTACGTTAGGGGTGGCCACACCGTGGCTTGGACCGGCTTCATCGTCATTGGCCCAATTAGTCAGTTGTACGCCTTCGTCTTCGACGATCATGTTGTGCAAGATAATGCAGGCGTACATTATATCACCAATGCAGCCGACATCACACAAACGCGTTGGACCCTTGATTGCTGCCCATCGACACTGGAGCACACCAAATGCGCGCTCTACGTCCTTGCGCGCCGACTCCTGCCGTTCCGCAAAGTAGGCCTTCTTGTCATCACTTGCGTGCCTGATCGTCTTCACAAAGACGGGCCACCTAGGGTATATACCATCCGCCAAGTAGTAGCCCATATCATGCCGGTTGCGTTGGCCACAAATGAGACGGCCGGACCGATGCCCTGACACTGCTCGTTGAAGAGGGCGACGAGTTGAGGACGTTGAGGTCGTTGTTCGACACGGTTACCCTAAAATACGCATGTCAGATCCACAGCCCGGTAATCAGCTACGGCCTCGAGGATCATCGACTCACCGATGTGGGGCCCCTTCCAGGTACTCATCCCACATGTCTGCCGCACCTCCGTAGGGAACCAACCGCCTGATTGTCAGTCGTGCACTTTTGAATAGGGTGTGGCCGGACACGTCTGTACGCACGCGCCCGAAGCGAAAATACAGATATCGACGCTTCAAAGCGTCAACGATACGCATAAACAACTCCCTCGCGCATTCTAAAACGCCGCCTGAACATGTTTGCGGGAAACCGCGGGTCCGGAGCGAAGTAGTCGTCATATAGCCGCTGATGTGCAGCTACGTGATCCCGATCAATCACTGCTCGGCGGTGGACAACGGGTGGAGGGCGAGGCACCGCTCTGCTGTTCGACCCTTCGCATGTACCGCTCTATCTCGCGGTTCATATAGGCCTCCATAGCCTCGTTCATCCGCCGTTCGTACTCCTCAGCATCTCCACCACTACTACAACTACCACCACTGCTACCACCCGCGTTACTTATCGCTCGATGTTGCTTTTGTACAGAAATTTAGAGAGAGAGAAAACTCGTTAAAACAAGTGGTGCAAATGAAAATGAAACTAAAATCGCGTTTATATAGTTTTTCAAAAATTAAAAAAAAATAATAAAAAAATAGCGCTGGCCGATCGGCACGACGGCGAGCGCATCGGCCAGCGCTCGCAAATCGGCGTGCTCTCGCCTATTTTCTCGCCGATTTAGCGCTGACCGATTTCAATAGTTCGACTAGCCAACCGGCTAGCGACGCGAATCGACTAGCCGGTGGACTAGCCGCCACTGGAGATGCTCTAATGCTCTAGGTCCACAAATGCGGTTCATAACAATTGATACGCCATCACGAATTTTCATAATTTAGTATCCAAATATCACATATTTTCAATTGAAAAATAAACTATTATTATAAAATAGTAACAAAATTGGAGATAGCTTCACATTGAACAACTTTATGCACTTTCAAGGACCAATCTTATTTTTTAAAATAAATTAAAATTTGAAGTTGTTATAAATAATATTCCAATTATGTTTTCTTTTTATTACTATGTTAATTTGCTAATTTTATATTAAAACACATTATGTTTAATAATATTTTTTTATGTGTAAATGAATTATAGATAGTGGTCCGTGGAGTATTAGAGAATTGGATATGAGTTCATGACCCTTATGATGTTAAAGTAAGTGGGCAATCCAGTCAATTTAATCTGTTCTTTCCTAAAACCCAAACGAGACATTTTTAAATAAATAAATATGATAAAGCCTAACGTAGTGAGTGATTGACAATTTAGACTAAAATCATCTGTTTTATAAGTATATTGTTCACAACGACTCGTAGATTGAATGTATACAATGGTAGAAGTAGAACTAAATAATAACATGTCGGAATTGTATATGACATGAATAATTAATTTCTAGTTTATTGGATGCGTACAAACTAGGATAATTTAATTAATGTATACTTTTTTTCGAAATCAAAATTATTATAGTCAGGATTGCCATTCTTTGTCGCATATTTGTTCTCGTTGATACGATTAATATCTTCTATAATTATTATATGTAGCATCGAACACAATAATTATAAAATACTAGTACTCAAGATTTAATTGGGACAATATCAATTTATATATTTAGATCAATATAGGATACACAATTGAAAGAAATAAACACAACAAAGAATCAAACAAGTGGTACATAAATTAAAGAATAAGGAATGGGAAATATGTGTTTGTGCCCTAAAAAGAATGAATGAACTCAATATTTGTTAAATCCAGCTATATGGATTGAGAAAATCTAAGAAGGTGAAGCAATTTAGTAACTAGTTTCCAGCTCCTGGGCTAGGACCAGATTTCTTGATTCCTTCAAGAGTTAAAGCATATCCATTATTTCTTAGCCCTCCACTTTTAATGTTTAGAACATCCAAAACCTTCGCTATCTCCCTCTCGATGACACTTTTAGGTTCAGAGGCTCCCAGGGGACGAGCGTCGCAGGAGATGGCAGAAGAGAGAAGAAGGAGAAGAGCGAGGAATGTGAGAGTTTTCGACATTACTAATAAAATCTTTTAGTAATAAACTCGGGTGATTTTATAAGTGATGTTACCGTAGACTTAGATTATGAGGGGATTTGTAATAGTGCATCCATATATGATCGAATGAAGCATTTATAGTGTAGAATTTCCTTGCATGCGTTGTGAATTTTGACCGTAATTGTTTAATTTTTTTCGTTTTGAAAAAGGGGTTGTCTAGTTTGACGTAACTTTTGTGATGGTGATATATAGAGAAATATAGAATCATGCATGATGCAAGTCAAATTTTGAATGTGGATTGATATACAAAGTCCAATTTAACTTGTATCAACAACATAAAGTAGTAGTATTTCAAAGTGAGAATCCATTTGCGACTTCCACTAAAATATTAGTAGTATTAAAGTTTCGTCCTTGCACACGTAACAACATGACACCATTTTAATTATGCATTAATCATTCTCAAGTTGGAAAAGACCTTCCATTAAATCACACAAATTTATTATAGTAGTGTCCAATTACAATTTTAAATTTTTTTGATAAACCTCAGCTATTGAAATTCATATTTCGTAATTGGATGTGAATTTTAATCCCGCGTCAATGATGTAAGGAAGTTGACGTGGAGTTTAAAGACTAAATGAACTCTCTCTATCTTGGTAAACTAGTGTTTTATGATAAATTCTCGTACTCCATTTGATTGTAACATTTGTGGTGTGTATGGAAAAGGGCTTGTCATGAGTTAGGTGATCATAACCGACGAGGACGTTGGCATTTAACGACATCTATTGTTATGGATTCTAGCGTCTCAAATAAATTTCATAATATAATTGGTGCGAGGTTTATAAATCAAATGAGCAGTATCCATAGCCTGGTAAAAAAGTCAACCTCGACCAACGTGGTTGTGATCCTATGACCAACAAGGCAACGAGAATATCGGCCTTTAAGAGGGTCATAGACTCATAGTGACCCAGTAAATGAAACTAGCTTTGATCAATTCATATGATTTTATAGAATAAACGAGTTCTCTATTGTATAAACTCATGGTGTAATATTTTGGAGATGAGAACTAGCATTATCTTTGTTGTTTGATTTCGTGTAAAGGACATGTGGATTTTGTGTACCAAGAAGATCAATTTTTTCTTACTCCTTGAGAGTTAAAAAAAAGTCGTCTACCTCTACCGTTTGTTCATATTAGACTTCCAACTAATTTAATCTATTTACTATGCGCCCATCTTAGAATTATATTTTGGATTCTCCACTAATCCCATTAAATGCCCTAAACACTTGTTCTATTTTATTATTTTATAATTTCGAGTTGCATGTAAATGATCAATAAGTGCGGCAACGACGAGTGGGAACTGATTTTTTTAATTTCTTTTCTTCTCTTTTTCGTCAAAGAAATATTGAAGTTCAAATCTTAACATGTGAGTAATTGGGAGATCGAATCCAATATTTCTTGTGTTGTTGGCTCCTAGAAAAAAGGCAAGTTAGATATATAGAATTTGATTTGAGAAAAGTTGGTTGAATCGACTGAATTATTTTTCATTGATGATCATATATCATTAACACAATTGTGAATCTTACAAACATGAGGAATTAGGTACCCTATATGAGTTTTAAGTATATTGCACTGTTTGTTGAAATTCAACATGTTTGTTTCTACATAATTTTGTGGTGATGAAGTTTTGTTAATCGGGAGAGGGATTTTAAAGTAATTATGCATTAGAAATACTATTTGAAGCTATAAGATCTACTTATAAGCTAAAATAGAAAAAGATATTAATAATTGATTTTATAATTGGTGTGTGATAAGTGTGAATCATCTTATCAATCCTTGTATTTGTTTGTTGTGTTAGATGCTTTGCAGTGGTGGTGTCGACATGGAACATATTTTGTGAAAGTATTTTATCGCAATGATATATATTTTGCATATAATTACTACTCCCTCCGTCCCGTTTAAGATGACACGTTTTCCTTTTTAGTTTGTCCCAACTAAGATGACACATTTCCTTTTTTGGTAACTTTTTCTCTCTAATTAATACACTCAACCACTTTTTCTCACTCCTATTAAAATAGTCATCTTTCTTTATCTCTCTACTTTAATACTTACACTCATCTTCTCTCTCTTCAATTAAACACTTTAACCAATAACTCCTAAAACCCCGTGCCGGTTAAGTAATGTGTCATCTTAGTCATCTTACAGTGTATAAAAAAAAAAAAAAAAAAAAACTTGATTATGTCACCCATGTCAATCATATGATATGAATCAGATGATTGGTGTGACGGAGAATGAGTGAATTGATTGTTGGATGAACTACATATAGATTAGAATGCATTTGGGAAGCTTGTTTGATGTTTCCAAAAACACACGAAGCGTCATAAGAGCATCTCCAATGCCGGCTAGCTGATTCGCGCCGCTAGCCGGTCGGCTAGCCGAACCATTGGAGTAGGCGAGCGAGAAATCGGCCAAATTTTTGGCGTGGCGCTGGCCGATGCGCTGGCCGCCATTGTGGCGGCCCGATCGGCCAGCGCCGAATTTTGATTTTTGATTTTTGATTTTTGATTTTTTTTTAAACCTATATAAACGCGATTTTAGTTTCATTTTCATTTGCACCACTTGTTTTAACGAGTTTTCTCTCTCTCTAACTTTCTGTACAAGAGCATCATCGAGCGATGGATCACAACAACGAGTTCAGATCCAGCGACGAGTGGATCTAAGACTCCCACGGTACCCGTGGGATCCGGATGGGGCCAGATGGGCGGGCGAGATGGGCCCAGTGGTTTAACGTCCCTTGGAATCAGCTGATGGGGATGATGGCCGGAGCGCTGGGGGTGGGAACATGCCGTGGGGTATGCCGGACGGCGGACAGGCCAGCGGGGGCAGGGGTGGGGAGGTATGCCCCAGATGCAGCAGCAGATGATGGGTATGCATCCCGGGATGCAGGGGTCACCGGGGGGGGGACACGGCTTATCGTCCCTCTCTGGATTTTTTGACCGCTTCGTCTCACACGTCGACCCCAGGTGGAGACGCAGTTCACCGGCGATGACCTTTTGTCATTGCATGACATGGGGATCGATCTCGGCGATCCGGACACTCCCGTTCCAGCGGGGCGGCCGTGGCGAAGAAGAAGAAGACGAGGGGGAAGGCCAAGGCGGTCGGCGAGTCGTCGCAGCCCGTTGTTGACGACACCCCCGGCCGGAGGAAGTGGACGGAGGATGAGTACGCCGGGATGGCCAGGGGGTGGTTGGAGGTGTGCGACGATCCGCTGGTTGCGAACAACCAGCGGGTCGTCAACATGTGGGCGAAGATTAGAGCCGCCTACAGGCGGCACCGCCCGCACGGGAAGGATTTCAGCAGGGAGGAGGTCCGGAAGGCGTGGGAGCGCATCGGGGCCGCGGTCGGCCGTTTTTCGGCGTTGTACGCCAACGCCCTCCGTCGCCTCACTAGTGGGCGTAATGAGGAGGACGCCCGGAGGATAGCCGAGAGTCAGCTTCCCCTTGGCGGGGAAGTACAAGGAGTTCCACTTCTGGGAGTGCTATGTGTTGTTGAAGGACTCGGAGAAGTTCCGTGCGGGGTGCGACGCCGGGTGGCCGAAGAAGCAGAGGCTGAACTATACCGGCGACTACAACGGCAGCAGCCGGGCGGATCCCACGACCTCCCCCCCGGATGCCGAGGAGTTTCCATCCCCTCCTTCATTTGCTAGTCGCCCTCGCTCGGTTGGACAGAAGTGGGCGCAACGGGCCGCGAGGGGAGGATCCCCCTATCGCCCCCATGAGGTCCAGCTCCGCCGCCCTCCCACCCGCCCCACTCGAGTACACTCTCTATTCGCGTAACAAAACGCGGGAGCAGATGTACAAGGTCGTCCAAGAGTGGAAGAACGCCACCGACCCCACGGAGAAGATGTTTCTTCACTCAATGCTCGAGAGCATGCGGGTTGATTTGGATACCGCGAGGGCACAAATGGGGGGTTCCGACGTGGGGTCAGATACCCCGGGTGGCGGCAGCGACGGCGGCGACGACGAGGACGGCGGCGATGGCGACGAGGAGTAGAGAGTGGCGGGGCTCGTGTGTGGAAGCCCTTTTTTAAAAAAAAAAATCATGTATTTTTTTTAAATCTTTGTACTTTTTTGAATGAAATGAATTACATTTTCCGTATCTATGTCGTAAATTTAATCCGTAATTTAATCGTAATTTTAATTCCGTAAATATAGTATATTTTGAATTATTTTTATTGCGGCTGGCCTATGGCTGGCCTAAATCGATGTGGCAGGTGGATTTTTAGTGTTGCTGATGTGGCAGGGAGAGAGAGTGACTGGCCTATGGCTGGCCTATTTGTTTGCATTGGAGATGCTCTAATAAGCAAGAAATATGGGTTGCATCAAGGTATGTCAAATCTCACCAATATGTCAAGCTGGTCGTCTCTAGAAATTCTGACATCAGAACCAACCACCCACATCTTCCCCCCCGCGCTCCACCAAATCGATCCACTACTCCCAGATCGCACTTCACCACCGATTTGGACAAAGGAGGGAGAGGAGAGAGATGCAAGTCTATTTTGCAATTCCCTTTTTTTTAAAAATAATCATGTACTATTAATTAGGTCAAAATATCATTTCGGGTGTTGACTGTTTTGGACCAAATTCGTATTTCGGCGATATGTTTAGGATAATTTTTGACGTTTACTCTAATAATAATAATAATAATAATAATAATAATAATAATAATAATAATAATAATAATTTGATTACGCTGGTGGTGCTCATTCCTGATTCCCACCCGACACAAATAAATAATTAATACATTCCATAAATATAATCACAAAATACTGTTGTGACATAATTAAAAAAAATGAGCAGCTCAGGAGCTATAGAAAGCTCCACGCCAATCTCCGGCGGCTGCGACGACGGAGGTGGCACCACCAGCAGCGTCACCGATAGCCCGATGAGAGACGAAGCCGTTGATTCAAGCCCTTTCCAAGAAGGTGAACGCGTCCTCGCTTTTCACGGCCCCTGCCTCTACGACGCCAAGGTATTATCCTTCTTCATTTCTTCACTCAAAACCCTAACTACATTATTCAAATCAAAGCCTTTTCTTTTAATTGTCTCTTAGTATTCATCAAATACACTTTTTCGAGATTTTATCCCCAATTTGATTTCTACTGGATGATACTACAACTTTGATTCCTATATGGAGTACTGTATTTGCTTCAGTGGATGATTTTCAGTAATTGATTACCTAATTCCTTCTATTGTGTGCGTTATGCTTCACAAGGTGCAAAGAGTTGAATCGTGCTCTGGGGGATGGAGGTATTATGTTCATTATCCTGTAAGTATATTCGTCTAATTTCTGCTTCAGCTGTTTAGCTATTTCTTTTGCACTCTAAAAATGAGTTACAATTCAGATGCATATTTTGATATGGTCAACATGTTTGGGCAGTTTTATTGGCTAATATTTTGCAAGGTTTAACTGTGTGTTCCTTATGTTTTAATTGTCCAGGGATGGAAAAAAACGTGAGTGCACGTAATCTCTTACATTCCGATGACCTGAATTTTCTGGATTCCGACTAATGTATCCATTGAAGACTAGTAGTAATTTATTTCGTGAAGTTTGGGAATTTGGGATTTTTGTTTCATTAAACTATCCTTTTGGTGAATTATTGCTTTTCACTCTCGATTAGCACAGGCTTTTTCAGCAAACTCGTGTTGATCATAAGTGCATTTTACTTCCGACTGTCCAAGTTATCATATGCTTCCAAATTAGTCTCTGTACTGATAATCTTTCGATGCTTTGCTTTCTCGGAAGCTTGATGCATTTGAGGAAAACACGGCGCATTTGGAAGTTACTACTATTTCTCTAGATCAATATTCCAAGTGTCTGTGTATTGTTTTCTGAATCTATTGACTCTTGATTGGAATTCGTGGGTGTTACTCAACTTTTCCTTTGCAACACTACAGTTGGGATGAATGGAAGGGTGTCGAAGACATGCTAAAACATACTGAGGCGAATATTCAAAAGAAAGAGGATTTAAAGGCAAAGCATTCTCTGGAGAAGAATACGAAGCTTGGGCGTCCATCACTTGATAAAATTAAAAGTTCTACTGGTTGGCTTGTTGCCGCTCTTTCTAATGGCTAATTATTTGCTTGCGACATCTGTGTTTTAATTAACATATTTGATATCCTTGACATCAAATCTAGCACTTAATACAGTAGTATATGTTTTCTCCAACTAAAGAATTTAGCTTCACATGTCATTTAGTGGATCATTAGCAAGTTAAACTTCCCAATGAAACGACTGATTGACAACTAAAGCAGGGAGGCCTTAAAGTTATGAGTCTTTCTTCCGTGTTAAGCAGTTCAGAGTCTTTCTTCCGTGCTCACTCCATTTGAAATCATGAATTACATGATTGTTATATCTATCCTTTCTATATCCAGGATTAACCAATTTGTACCTTATTTCTAAGGCCAATAAATGTGTGTTAAGATGGTTTCTCCTTTCCATCGGCACAATGAAATTTCAAATCCAAATTATGTTTACAAACTCAGCGCTGAAATCTTGATTGCTATGCGATCACAGGGGTCAGAGGCAGGAAGCGGAAACATGAAACTGTCAAAAAGGTACAAATTGGTTGTATGTATAATACGACTTGATAACTAGTTGGTTAGTGTTAATTTTGTGTTACAGTGAGTAAGCTTTTGGTTTTAGTTAGTTGAAGGGTTCAGTGAAGTTGTATGTTGTTTTGCTTGGTAGGAGGAGAGTTTTGTTCCATCAGAAAAACATGTAAATCTCCAAATTCCATCTATTTTGAAGAAACAACTGGTTGACGATCATGAGTCTATAACTCATCTTGGCCAGGTAAATTGTGCTGCAAATATTATGGAATCTATTTTTCCTTGTATGCTAGTTAATATATGCCAGTTGGAAATGCTTTTCAACTGTAAACCCTTTTATGCAGCTAGTCAAACTTCCGCGCAATCCTAGTGCATGTGAGATACTGAACAAGTATTTGGATTACCAGGTGAAGAAAGATGGCAAGTAAGCCCATATTCCATATCTTGTTTTTTTGCAATATCATGTGTAGGGGATTTGTCCACCTAATCTATGTTGTAATTTGTGCTTTTTCGCTATTATAATCTATACACACCCAATTATTTTTCTTTCAAATTAACTTTATATTCTGAAATCAGTGACATCTATTACATGTTGCACTTGGCATCAAAATAATCAAACTTCCTGTTTATGGACATCATATCCGAATAAAATGAAGTGGTTTTACAGTCTACTAATACTAGTTTCTGGTGACGCCACTCAAGGTAGATTCTAAATTAACAGTTTTTGTGATTTTGGTGAGTGAAGGATAGTGGAGACTGTTAAAGAGATTGTAGATGGACTGCGCTGTTACTTCGACAAAGCATTACCTGCAATGCTCCTCTACAAAGAAGAACGACAGCAGTACAAAGAAGTGATTGCTGATAATGTCTCTCCTTCGGGTGTATATGGAGCTGAACATTTGTTAAGACTCTTTGGTTAGACTGGACTCTACTTATCTGGATAATCTGATTTAAGAAAACTTCCCTAAATATGTTTCTCAAATGAAATTGTGTTAATTGTTTGAAATTTCATTCTGAAATGTAAAGTTTTGTTCTTGGTTTGTTGCTCTTACATAAACAATGTTTCTCACTACAGTTAAACTACCTGAGATGCTCTCATGTGTGCATATTGAAATGGAGACACTGTCAGAGCTGCAGCAAAGATTGCTGGAATTCCTCAGGTCTTACGATCTTGTATTTTAAGCTTGGAATAACTTGTTCTTCCGTACATAACCTGCAGTCATAACATGATTTTGTCTCTGTTTATATTTCTATGAGTCGGGGGTGGGAGGATGTAGGGATCGAACCTCGGTCTCTGACCTTAATATATTTGTCTAATTGACCTCGAAAAATTAGGTTCATAGTTATTCAGCTAAAGAGATAATCTGATTGCTATCAAGGTGTCTTGAAAGATCTGAGATCCATGTTATGTTTAGTGTTAATATATAAATGCAAGAATGCACATAGGATATGTTGTTTGTTGCATAACCATCAAACTGAAGATTTTTGTCGTTTCGATTCAAGGTATGCATTGACCAACTGTAGGAGATTTTACACTTGATATATTCTTGCGGCTGGCATGAATGTGCTTCTTAGCGCATCTGTGTTTAGGTTATGTTTGTAACATAAACTAGAATTGTTTGTGTTGCGAAGCAGGTTCCTCCAGAGCAATCAACGTGAGTTCTTCGACTCGAATTATGAGAAGGTGGATGGCATTGATAATGCGGTGAAGGACAAAGAAAATTGAAGAATGTGGACAGAGGTAATAGCTGTTGTAAGGAAAGCATGTGGGATCTAAAGATGCACACCTTGCTATTTATGTACCACCCTGTTGTATAGCTCTCTAATTGTTGCCTTCTATTTTAAATGATTATGTCTCTTGTCTATCATATGCTTGTCTTGCAACATATCCCCTCTCCCCACCCACACATCCTATGAGCAACAGCGATGCATAACATTTACGCACTACATTGAGTGTGCATGCTGAATTGAACTGCGTTGGAGGTCGAAGAGCCCGGTGTGGTTACACTCTACAGAGTGTAAAAGCACACCACGGGCCGGTCCAATCTTCGCCCAATCAGCAGGTGCTGCTGCGACTGGGCTTAAAAAGCCTGATTTATATGTTTTTTTAAAAGTTGAAATCATTTTTTAAAAATTTAATATAATTTAATTATTGGTTTCTAGCTGTTGATCAATGATCTTCCCAATGTTTCCTTTTCAATGGAGTATATTTGCATTTATTTTGTCTTCTGGAAATAATCCTATTAGCCTACTTCATTTTCAACACATCTACATTATGTTCTCCTTTTTCTCAATCGTAATTTCTTCCATTTGTGGCGAATTTCACAATTGTGCTGTGTGGAACTTCTCAACCAATTTAGAGACGAAACCGTTGAAATTAATGCACAATTGATGCCATGTTAAAAAGACTCAGTGGCTTCCTTTCAAGTTAAACATGAAATAAAGTACCACTGAATTTAGGGGTAATATGGAATGGAAAAAATGAACAATGCCAATAGAGTAAATCATACTACTTAATAATCATGGCCTATCAAATCGGGTACCTGCAGATACCCGATCCGAATTTTTTTTTCAAAATCTAATACCCGATATTCGATTCGAAATTTATTTCGGGTACCCGAATACCCGACTTGGGTATCCAGTCCCGAAAAACCGGATATCCAGTCTCAATTTTGAATTTTTATTTTTTATTTTTTTAATTATAGTTTGAATTTTGATACACAAACTTGAAGTAGTTCGAAGTTATGAGAAAAAAAAACTACTAAAATTTAATTATTTAATTTTTAAAATAGTAGAATAAATAAAATAATATTTTAAATTTAAAATAAAATTAGAAAATCGGGTAATTTGGGTATATCCGATCGGGTATCGGATTACCCGATATCCAATAATCCAAAAATCCTATACCCGAACCCGATTCCGAAATCCAAAAAATCAGATATCGGCTATCCAATAACCTGATATTTCGGGTTTGGATATCGGGTATCCAATACCCGATATCCATTTTGACACCCCTAATCATGGGTGCTAACGGCTAGCGTAGGTTTAGAATTCAAGGCGAGTTGAATTCAAACGTATAGAAAAAAATAAGGGAATTAATTATGTTTGAATATTGATTGGGTCGACCAAACAGTCTAGTTTAGTAGGCTGTCGAAATTGTACGTGGATTTGAGAGTTTTTTCCCACCGGACTAACTCATATTTTCGTGCATTCTTCTAATAAAGTCACCTTAATTGTACCTACTAATACTACTATTTCATTCGTCCATAAAAAATAGTTAATTTGCTAACACGAGTTTCTAATATATAATTAGTGAAGTACAAGAAGAAAAGAAAAAAGTGGATAAGCAAGAGAAAAGGATAAAAAAAATATATGCTAAAAAAAATTTCATATAAAAAAATTCTCAAGACTTATTTTTTTAGGACGAACTAAAATAAAAAATGAAATTATTTTTCGAGTGCAATGGAGAAAAATATAGTGACATTATTTCTTTAAATATTACGGTGTAAATTTGAACTTCCAACTTATTTGGGGGCGTGTTGTATTTGTTCTTATAAAGTCCAGCTAAAACATAAATATTAATAATATTGTTTTAAAAACTTACTGTTATGATTTGAACTTCCACCCTAATAAAGACTTAATTACTCAAAAATTTAGTCCTAAAACATCTTTGCCGCCAAGGGCACATGGATGTGCTTGGTGCCTGCCCAAAGCAAGATTTCACATTCTTAGAGCCAAAGACCGTGTCTGCAATCTGGATATTTTATTTATTTTTAAATTTTCAAATATATTAATAAAAGATATTCAAAAATTCCCAACAACTTTAGGACTAGTTTGATTTTTGATTTCTAAATTCTCTTTTCCCTATGAATATAAAAACAATTGAAAGGTTATGCTTATATGAAGTCACAGAGTCGATCCATAATAAGTTGAACTTCGATCTTGATAATTCAAGACTCGGTCCATCTTTCAAGCCAATTAACTGTGAGTTGGACATAGCCTTGTATCAAGCAAAACAGTTGGATTAGTCTTTGAAGATACATGAGTGTGTTAGTTACTTGGGTTTCAATTAATTAAGTAATTAAGGAAGATCAATAAGTAAAACATGAGAAGCCCATCACGTTCAAGGCTCTACTCTTTTTCTTTGATTTTCTTTCTCTTCTTCCTCATCGTCTGTACATTTATCCCCAAATTATTCAAAACCTAAAAACATCGAAATTAACAACATTTTCCCTCCTTTCCTTTCCGATTCAAATCAATCAACATTGCTCATCCCCATCCGCTTAATCACGCCATTAACCATCGCCGCATCACTCTGCAAACACATCCCCTTCTGCCCCATCTCCATCCCCGCCATGTAATTCCTCACCTCCTTCCTCACTATCTCCTGCATCACCCCCAGAAATTCCGCGCTGAAAAACTGCTTCTCCACCGCCGATTGAACCTGACTAACCGGATTCGGATCCGGATCCGCCACCGGTTCGGGTACGGGATCGGTTCCGGGCAAGGATAAACTGAGAGAGGTTACGATATGTGCGGGTCGGGCCACGGGCCGGTACACATGGTGAGTGGAATGACCCGAATCGTCCGACCCGGACGGGCTGCCCGGGTTGAAGCAGAATCCGGAGCAGATCGGGCCGGAGCTGGCGGATCGCTTGTGGCGGTGTTGAGCCTCCGGATCGAATTCAGCGAGCTCCTCCGGCATGGAGAAGCACTTGCGCTTGAGCGTCGAGTTCCAGTGGTTTTTGATGGCGTTGTCGGTCCGACCCGAGAGGAATCGGGCTATGGTCGCCCATTTGTTCCCGAATTTGGCGTGCGCCTTGATTATGGTGTCGTCCTCCTCCGCCGTGAAGGCGCGGTGCTCCACCTGCGGCGACAACTGGTTGCACCACCGCAGCCGGCACGATTTCCCCGATCTGCCGGGGATTGATTTGCTGATGAGCGACCAATTTCTGGCGCCGTGCTTCTCCACCAGTCTCTGCAGCAGATCGTCCTCCTCGGGGCTCCACGGGCCTTTGATCCGATCCATTTCTCTTCTCTGTATTTGAAATTCCCCAAAAATTGAAGATGTAGATACAGATTTGAGAATAGAGATACAGTTTTATTGTGTGTGAGAGGAGAGTGTAACAGAGGCAAAGCCTCGCTTATGTCATGAGAGAAGTGAAAGGAGAAATGGTATTTATAGTGAGGGGAAAGGAAGATAGGGATGACGCGTGGGAAAGATTAAATATTTGTTCTACTATTAATTATTACTATTATCACTCTTTTTTTTTTTTTACTTTTATTAATGAGATAATGTTAACCGCCGTTAAACCAAATTTTAAAAAGATAAACGCCAAAGAAAACCTTGATTTATGGAATTTGATTTATTATTAATAACAATCCGGCGACGAGACGCGGCTCGTTTGTGCATCGGATTGTGTGTTTTGTACTTATCATTTTACTTTCTTATTGTATAAGTATTTTTAAATTAACATGACTTTTAGAAAAAATAATTCAAGTAAAAGAGAATTAATTTTGCAAACAAATTAAAATACAAATAGGACTATTTTTTGGGGCACTTGTATTTAATTTGATTATGAATTACAGTGGAGATTAAGACATGTTTTTTTTAACATTCACTTATTATTTATAGTCACATTTTCGACATATTATTACCTAGCATCGCTTATATATAAAGTATTTTATAGTTTTGAACGACGATTATCCTCGAAATATATGGGAAGATTAAAATAATGTAGGTAAAAGTGATGGTGATTAAGACTGAAATTTGAATACAAACATTGATAAGGATCTTATATAGATTAAGGGAGTGAGTGTGGAAATTATAGAAGGGGAAAGGTAGTTACAGCTGGGAGAGGACACGCGTCAGCTAGAGGGGGAGTCGTCGGAACCTAGCTGACCACGTTTTGTGAAAGCAAGGGTAAGTTGATGATGAATAAAAAAAGAAGAAGGGGTGTCAAATCACCGACCGTTTTGGAAGTTAATATAAGTCGAGGTTTGACTGAGGCCAGGCTGGACACCATTATTTTTCATTTTGTTGGGAGAGAAGAGAAACGACAAAATAGAGAGTGAAAGAGAAAGGAAGAGTAGTGTGGCGGAAGCCAGGCTGTCCAGCCTGACACAACCTAACGCCCACTGTGTCCCTCTCCACGTGCCGCTCTCTCTCTTCTCCTACTACTGCTCCTTTTCATTCTTAATTTACTCACGAGTTTAGCCTTAACCTTGGACCTAATTAAAATTAGGAAATGAATGTTTAACGACTTCAAATGAATAAAAATATACAAATATAAACAGAAAGTAGAGAGATGAAATTGTTGCCATTTTTCCATCCTATAAAAAATAATACTAATTACAAAGAACAATTTTTAAAAAATGCAACTCAACTATAAGTCAAATGTAACAGTTTACGTTTAGCTTTTTATTTGTTTTATATATATATATATATATGCTTTTTTTTCAGGACGCCCTCTTACTCTCCCATGGCACAAAAAAGAAAGTAAAGTATTCAGTGGTAGAGATGTCAATTTAGTTTTGATGAGTGTTGATTTAAATAGATTATAAAGGATTTGAGTAAAAAAAATTATGATAAAGATAAATTGTTTGATAGTGTTGGGGCTAGTTGGGGCTAATTAATCAGTTAAATTTCGTTATTTGCTTCTTAAATTTATTATTTTAATTTGATATTTTTGTCAAAAGTTGATAGTTATCATTCACTTAATGAGTCTTCCCCAAAATTGTATCGACAAATTTTTGTCATGATTTTTTCATTTATAAAAAGGGGATGTATTTAGAAAAATACTATTACTCTCCCCATTCCAAGGAAGACACTTTTTTTAGGTAGTATGAGATTTAATACAATTTTATTTTGTGTGTTAAGTTTAGAAAATAAAGTATGAGATGATATTGATGAGAACGAAAATATTTTTAGCAATGAATCATCTTAAATTGGACGAATTGAATAGGAAAATGAGTATCTATATGTCAGCTTTTATCAGTGTTATCTTTCATAAAATTACTCTATTCGATATTGCAATGACATACACTTTTACAATTAATATACTAAATGAGTTCAACTGTTTTGTTTGGCAAAACACGATCTAGTTTAAGTGATTAATATCATCCTTCTTTTGATGGCTAGAGATTTCAAGTCGAATCCCAATTTCTCATTTTCTAACCAATGCATTTAAAATGACTCATTTCGTTAAAAAAAAATTCAAACTAGGAGGGGATTAGTACTCTCTCCATTTCTTCGTAGTTACGGCTGAATTTTTGGATACGAAGTTTTAGAAATAAATGTTGGATGTGTTAAATAAATAGATAAAAAAGTAAGAGAGAGGAAATGGTGAAGAGAATAAAGTATAAAGTGAATAAAGTAGAGAGAATAAAGTAAGAGAGAGTAAAGTAACAAAAATGAAAAAGTTATCATATAAGGAAACGATCCAATTATAAAGAAACTTTTCGAAATGGTAAAATAAGTTAACTATGAAGAAACGAATGGAGTATTATTACATACAATCAAGGATTAAACTGGATATTTATTTTCTACTCAAATAGAACACGGATTAAACTGGATATTTATTTTCTACTCAAATAGAACAGTACGAGTAAGATACATTGAATAGAATGGCAAACAACAACTTGGCTTATTTAATGAAGTGAGACAGAAGTTGAGCGGCCGTTACTAGTCGGTTACAGCTGTATCTCTATCTTCATTGTCATAGTCACGTGCTACCGACGACCCATATATGTCCTTTCCCCGTACCTCACACGTGCATTCCTTGCTAATTCATGCGTATCCATCACGTGATCACTGCTCCTTCACACGAGTCTCTCATTCCCCTTAATCCTTTCTCTAATTCTTTTGTTTTCTAAGTAGGAGTATTAATTTGATGCAATTATAATATTTGCCCTTTCACATACTCGTAATATCTCTGAAACAACCCTTTAAATATAACATTATTTATAGGTATTTGAAGTTTGGTTCATTTCATTCCAACTCATCATTAGCTCAATTTTACACAGATCTTGCTTATCGTTTGGCAATGAACTAATGTAGCTGGGATTATACATACATGAGCAAACAGAAATATTTTAAGACATGTAACACTTCTAAATGAAATTAAAGAGTGATAGAGAAATACTCCATTATGTTACATATCTCAGTATTATTTATTTTATGTTTATAAAGTATAGTATTTAGTTTGATTCTTATAACTCAATAAATATTACTCCTACTACTGCTAACACCATTAATTTTGCAAAATATTAAAAAATTCAAGTTTATTTTATTATTTCATTCATTGTTTGGAGTTATAGTTAAAATGCACAATTTAAACTTTGATTTTATGAATTTTTTTAAAATTAGTGATGTGTAATTTGGATTTATTAAAATCAAAATAAATATACAAAATAAAATAAATAATGTTAATACGGAGTAAAAGAAAATGGTATTTTCATATATTGGTTTACGCCTTTCTCTTCGTATTTGTGTGATTTGTGGGATATATCATTGGAGTACAAAACAATTTTTTCTTATAATGTTGTTTTTTTATAAATTATTCCTAATTAGCAATAGGAATCCAACGTTTGGAAAGCTTCTTTAGGCAAGTCTAGTGCACATGGTTTTGCCAAATTGTCTTTTAATTATTGTTTATGGCCCGATTATTTATTTTTAACAGTTCATACGGATCTACGGAAAACTGAACCACACGTAGTACTTTCATTTTTGCTTTATTTGTTTCCTTTTACTATTTTAATCAAAAGTAGCAATTCTTATTATAGCCCAAAATATATAAAAAAGCACACACTATCGTTAGGCTAGGTATAGAGGTCTGAAAATTTTCTTAATGCGGCTCTTGATTCAATGGTTACCTAACCAATTAAAAAATTATTGCAATTATAATCAGAATATATACTTTTTCTCTCATGGCAAGTACACTGTAGTACAAGCGAGGAATTATCTTTTTCATCTTGTAGAAGTAATTTTCAATGATTATTCTCTGCATTTTGGGAGTAATAAATAATTTCAGTTCTTATAAGGGTTTTATCACATACTCATACTGTGTATATTAACAAAGTATATACTTCCTCTGTCCTATTAAATACGAAATAATTGAGAATTAGGATTTTATCAAGTATTGTTTTGTAAGTTAATGAAAAGATAGTAAAATAAGAGATATAGAAAAAGTATTATTTTGTAAGTTAATGTAAAGATAGTAAAATAAGAGATATAGAAAAATAGAGATAGAAATGTTTCAATTTTAATGAAATAATAAAAAAAAGAAAAAATATTTCATTTTTAGTGATACAGATGGAGTACACATATATTGTGGGTGTGTTCGCGAAAAATTCTACAATCTCAAAAGTTTACAAATTCTATGTATTATTGTGGGCAGATAAAATACCTATAAAAATACATTTTACCCAACAATATTAATACAACTTATAATTAAATGAACATTATAAAATAAAGGTAAAGCTCAAAACATTTTATTCCACTAGGATTTGCAATTTGCAATATTGCCAATATGTGTATATAAATATTCAAATCCGACTTAATATATACTACTTCATATGTCCCATAATAGATAGCACACTTGAGTAATAAGTAATAATACTGGATTTTAGGAGATGTTATTTGTGTGTTAGGGGAAGAGAGAAAATAGTACTCCCTCCGTCTCATAGTAGATGTAGATGTCACACTTGGGGATTGACATGAGATTTTAGGAGGTGTTGTTTTGTATATTATGTGGAAAGAGAAAATAATATATTTATTTAATGTGGGAGAGAACCTTTTCTAAAAAAGAAAATGTGATATCTTTTGTTGGACAAACTAAAAAGAAAAGTGTGACATCTACTATGGGATGAAGAGAGTACTTATATTAACGTGAGAGAAAACTTTTTCTAAAAAAATGTAAATGTGACAATAAATAATATTTTTTATGAAACAAACTAAAAATGAAAATGTAACATTTATTATGAGACGGAAAAAGTAAAGTAGCAAGTGCCTTTCGTAACTCATCTTTTTAGTAAGTGCGTTTCGTAACTCATCATGTTCCTTATATCGGATAACTTAATAAAGTAATTTGAGAGTTAAGAAAACTGTAAATTTTGGACCAAGAGTGATAAGTTTAACCTTTTATTAAAATATCCCAGCTTTATTGTTTCACTCATGGATAAGAAAAGAACAAAGCAAGAAGTAAATAGCTTTTACCCATAAAGTAACAAATGGTGAAAGCAACTTTAGCAATATTGTCGAAGAAGATATATAGAGTGTCTTGTGAATGATACCGTCCAAAATGACTAGAATATTATTGTTTGGTGTTCGATTTTATAAACTAATTAAAGCACTAAGTTTTGTGAATATTGTTCAATTATGTAGATAGGATAATCTCGGAATAATAACACATGATTAGTCTTGATTTATGAGGCTATTCCCTTAACAAAACTAATTTGATCAGTTCATCTCGTACAAATCAATATCTTGACAAATTAATATTACGCCACCAAACCAAACTATGCATTCGTCATTGCAAAATCACACCCCTCATCGGATATAGTATATTTTTTTAACATTCAATATTACAAACATTACTGATGCACATAATGTGATAATCACATTAAATTACTACATAGTAATGCATTGAGTAAAGACAAAGATATAATCATGCCAATGTGTGCACACATAGTAAATTACAAAATGAAACAATAATATTATTCTATACATAAATAATATTTTGTTGAAATATAAATCTTCATCAACCATAGTCGATTTTTCATAAAGGTGTTTCCGCAAGGTGGCATGCTGGATGAATTGCCATTTGCCACACACTCCCCCACCCCCAAAGAGGTCATGAATTCGTTGTTAAATTAATGATTCATTTTTTTTAAAAGGTTGCTCTAGAATAAGTTATGTACTTCTAAAAGGTAATTCCAAAATTAGGTATTGTACATAAGTATTTAACCATGCTTTTGAAAGAATTTTCTATTGGCAAATTGAAACAAATAAATAGTATAACAAAATTAGTGGACTTTGATCATAATGTTAGAATGGATTGACTGTTAATAGAGGAAATTTTAGTCGAAAGAGAGAACCGAGACCTTAATTTTAGATATTTTCATGTATTGAGTAATGATTAGGTGATTTTAAAACATTTAGATTTGCATTTACTCTCATGTCATATTTTTTCATTTTCGTCCACCAATCAATAAATATCATATTTATTTTTGTACTATTTTTAGTAATAGACTCACATAATCACATTCCACTAACTTTATCACACTCATATTTTCGTTATAAAGTACTCATACCAAAGTTAGACTAATCTTTCATCAACTTTTTTCACTATGTTTCTTAAAACCCATACCTGATCAAAGTAGGTCTTGTATTAGTAGACGAAGAGAGTATATAAATTGATTGCTATTGTCATCAATGTAATGTAATTAAACAGTAATATTCTCAAAATCATCTTCCCTCTTATTTAGAGCGCTAACGAACGTTGTTTTAAATTTACAAGTAAATTAAGCAATAGACAAATTGAAAAGTGTCGTAATTCCCCCTTTTTTTTTTTGTCCGATTATGTCTCTACATGCATTATACAAAAAACTAATTTGATACTATATTAAAAATTGCGAAGCTTAAATAGAAAATGAAATTTGTAGTGGATGAAACAAAAAGTAATACGTGTATGTGATAATGGGGTTAATGATAGCCCGTAAAATACAAGAATGGATCACCTACCACACTTCCTATTCCATCACCTAATACACACCACAAACATGATAAGTGATGGTTGGGTCCATCATACATGTTTTTGTGTGTATTAGGAGATGGAGGAGGAATTGTGGTAGGTGATCCTTACCGGTAAAATACGGGTAAGGCTGATGACCCACTAAGGATTCGGATCCGGAGCAAGTAGTAAGCGGATCGGATCTCCTGTCAGAAGTTTGTTGAGTGGGACCCAAGGGTAGTGATTTGTCGTTTAGTTGCTTTGGCCTAACCGCTTCGTAGCTTTAGTTTTGTCAACTACTTTTGCCAATCACTCTGTTTCATGATCCCAATGTACACTATACACTCCAATGTGATTTAATAGCTCCATCAATTTCTCTCAATTATCACTATCACTAATGGGATGAGGATAACTCAGCTAAAAATTCACTAGTATCCGTCTAAAACAACAAAATATGCAATTTTTGTTATTAATTACTCTTATATCTAAATAAATTGGAGTATATAAAGAAATTGAAGAAAAAAATCATTTACAATCATATATTAACATGAATAATAATTGTTTTTTTTTAAATGAACAATAATTTTTTTCCTATTAACATGAATAATCTCTAATAGTAATTTATTTATATAAAAATAATTATATTGTATTACAATATTTATTTCCTAGGTTTTAATAGATATGATCATAAAGATATAATCAAATGATAATATCTTTTCTAATAAAACTAGTAGTGGTAGTATAATTTTTATATCGTTCTAGATCTGATGTTAATTGATGACAGATAATGTTAACACAATGTCTTATTTCATCTGAATTGATATGTAACAAGTTGATATTCATATACTTTAATCATGATTGACATTTTTATGAACAAAATTGAAATTCATTTATTTTAATCTCGCTGGTTCATTCGATAGATTCAACCATCTCACATTGTTTAGTTGTTATCCACTAAATAATAGTAGTAATAGTAGTAGTAATATTTTTGTGGGATCCTATTTATATATGTCATTCGTGACTTTTCTTGCTTCATGAGTAGTCAAATTTATTACGTTCATTTACCTTGAGATGATATAAATTTCTATTATTCACCTCTCATTTTCCACGTCATCTTTGAGATCTTAAATATTAAGGAGTTACATTCTCTGAATCGTATGGTGTCATCTCTTTCTTAAAAAAAAAGCCATAGATTGCGTTACAATTAGCAATTAAATATGGGGTTTAATTAATACAAAAGTTGAATAATAATCCATGTCTAATGCATATATTGATTATCATTTCCTTTTCGAGTTATTTGGTTCTTACACCTACATATAAATTTGGTAAATAAGAATTGAATGCAATTTATTTCGTTAAAGTGAAGCATATAGGAGTCTGTTTTTAATTATGATATTACAAACTTAAATCGTGAATAACGTGGTTTAAGTCACACCATGTGAAGGAAAAGTGTATTGCATAAGAGTGACACATGGGACCTATTATTATTTTACTATTTAATCTAATTGGGAAAACGGCTAAAAGCATGATTATGAATATGAGTTTTGCTAAGAAATTAAAAATATATTCCTTTTAAATTAGTATATGATATTTTTCTAATGGAGTAGTCAATATCAAATCAGAAATAAAGTGGGTTACAACCGGAAAAAAAGTTGTGGCCGATTAAGGCTTTAACTAATTGTGGTGAACCAAACAAAAGCGATCCATTCTTATCATGATCATTTGTGTTAATTATTGTTTAGAAACAATACATTTTTTTCCACTATTTTAGATGATGTAATGGTTTCAAGAAAACAAATTTTTTATGATACGTTCTTATAATATGTACTTGAACCCACATTGTTTCTCGTATCAACAATTAATTCTATCCCATTTCATAGAGAAAAAATAACTCGATTGCTCAAATAAAGGACAATTTTAATTCGACGAGATGATCCAATCTATATCCCCATTAATAAAACGTATTTTAATGGAGTAATATTTTTATATGCTCAACTAAAAACAAATCGTAGATGTTGTAGTTGTTGTTTTTCATTTGGATAAATAATGATTCTTCATTTACATTTGTTCGTTGCGGCCGTGACTCAAATTCCAAATTTATTAATTGGAGAAGAAATTTATTACCATTTACTAAATAAATTATCTTTTATTATAGCATCGCATATGTTACATGCTAAATCGGATAACTCATTCTAAAAGATTAGCTTATTAGGAGAGAAAATTCATTTAGTCTATAAACTCCACACCAGTTACTCTTACGTCCGATGTGGGCCATTAAGTCTGTAACAATCAACCCATCAATGTCCTCATTGATCAAGGTTGGTTCTTTGCAAGACCACCACTCCGAGTTCTTGTAGGTCACGACGAGTTCTTTGTCTGACCACCACTCTGAGTCGGCCACAAATGTACTTGTTGGTCACAATGACTTCTTTACCCGACCATAACTCCGAGCCGTTTGTGCTCTCCACGAAACCTCACGCTGGTTACTCTTACTGCCGATGTAAACATTGAGCTCATAATATTGAATACTTTTTACAATTCCATTTCTAACCATATTTAAAAGTCAAAACTCTAAATCTGAAAGCATTTAATTTCTATAGGCCCACTAAATACTTAGCCCATATGACCTTAACGGATCCTCCCCCATAATCCAATTAAAATTAAAAGTACTTTTATAATCTATACTATTTCTTTAGTTAAAATAATACATTTGGACTTATTATTAAATAATTTATATATTTCAATTTTTTATAAGAAATTTTTTAATTACAGTACCAACATCCAACTTGCACCAAGTAACCAAAATTCAAAACAAAAGCTAAGCAAAAAAGAGAGTCATATGAGTATATGATTGTAAAACCAAATGGAAAGAAAGATGTATTCAAAACATTTAGGCAAACAAGTGATAACCCTGGCCTGTTGCAACACATACAAAATGTTTCGCACCTAACCCTTCCAAAATTTAGGAATCTAGGCAATTTATTTTAGAGGGAAACACCACATAGCAAATTAGCAATAGCAATACTACTACTACTAAATGAGACTATAAAATACTTATGTACTAATTCCAAATCCCAACTTCCATGAATCCATCTTCAGTAGCACAGCCCCTGAACATCCCATTGGAATTGAACCCACACACCACCTCCCCTTTGCTCGACACCGCGATGAGCCCGGCCTGGCCGCCGCCGTCGAGCCGCGTCTCGATCACGAAGTCCACCGCCTCCTGCAGCCCCAAGCCCTTGTACTCCATCACGGCCGCCACGTCACGCGCCACGGTGCCGCGTATGATGGCCTCGCCCTCGCCCGTGCACGACACCGCGCACACGTCGCACGCGTACGTGCCCGACCCGATTATCGGGGAGTCCCCGATCCGGCCCGACATCTTGTTCATCAGCCCGCCCGTGGACGTCCCCGCCGCGCACCGCCCCTGCCCGTCCACCACCACGCACCCCACCGTCTCCGGGGCGTACACGCTGATCGGAAGGCCGTTCATCATCAGCGGCGGAGCGTCCGCCGCCTTTTCGCAGATGTCCGACCCGGTTAGAGGGATCCGGTAATCGAACTGTCAATGTGATTAGTATTAGTCATGAAAAATCAGTGCACATTTAAATATTTTCTATTTATTCAATCTAAATCAAGAATTTGTGACATACTATGATGGAGTTGGCTTCTTTGGCCAATTTGAGCATTCCGAGGTTGTCCTCGGTGATGAAGTAGTCATTGTCAACCATCTCCACGCCCTAAAATAAATCCAAAAACACCAAATTAAATCGATAAAAAGAATGAAACAAGCGGTGCATGCACTTTTGGATTTTGGGAATAATTAAGACAGGTGGAATAGCAATTTATTGGGACATAGATATATTTTACTTATATTTCAGATAACAAAAGGTGGCTAAGAAGAGAAAATACATACCACAAATTCCCAGTAGACGTTTTTTTTTATATAATTCGAACCTGAGACCTTTGGCCTGATTATAATTACCTGTTGTTTGGCAAATTCCTCGGCGCCGGAGAAAGCAAGATAGGAATGCGGCGATTTGTCCATGACGAGACGGGCGAGAGAGATGGGATTCTTGACGGTGGTGACGCCGGAGACGGCACCGCAGCGTCGCCCGACCCCGTCCATGATGCTGGCCTCCATCTCCGCCGTCCCTTTCGCCGTGAGTGCGGATCCACGGCCAGAATTAAACAGGGGATCACTCTCTAATTCTCGAATCTACACGCCCAAATCAAAATCAAAACATGCATGTTAATTAATTAATTAATTGTTGAATGGTAAAAAAAGAAAAAAAAAAAAACGTACGACGAGCTCGACGACATCAATTGGAGAGAGAGAGGAGCGGAGGGCGGAGATGCCGATGTTAAGGCAACGAGTGAGGAGTTGCCTGGCCTCTTCCTGACGTTGAATAGGGAGGTTTGGGTCCACACCAGCGCCGCCGTGCACCGCTATAGCCCAACCGCCCATCTTCTCTCTCGTGAATGCCGGCGTCTCCACCGTGCTTTTTTATATATTTGCGGTTTCTGTATATTCCGTTTTGGTACTACTTGTATATAAAGAGGCGATGAGAGGTCCACATTCTCTAACCTTATTTATACACAACCAACCATTACCACATCTCTATTTATTACTACGAAACACGTCATTATATTTTGGATTTCTTTTGAATTCAGTTACAAAGTCCAAATAGATAAAATTGTATTTGTTGTGATGAAACAAATCTTTATATTAGGACTCTTCATCAATTTTACAATATAACTATCTATTCAATGTATCATCAATGTAAAATATGTTTGTGTAATCGGATAATTGCGAATATGTTAAAACTTCGTAGTATTTCAGTTAAAGTTACGAAATGGAACAAAATCTAACCAAATTTCATTTTTACAAAATTTACATCTGTTTTTTTTTTTTGTTAAATTAGAGTATTTAATAATTTGTTTTATAATTAGTTTTGGGTTCACATGCACAAGACTACAATTATGTCAAACTTGTGTCAATCCCAGATACTGTAAGAAATAACCTCATTTTTTTGTCACGATATCACAAAATACACGTGGTGCATGAACCTCATGCCTAACATAACAAAAATAATTTATTATTCAATTGAAACTGTTAATCAATATTCTAAAACAAAATATGGTTTTATTTTCCAAAACAGTATTACTTTTTTCTATAATAAAAATCATTGTAATCAATAGCATTGCATTGTAAATTTTTATTTGTAGGGATATGAATATATGATGGAAACATATGTTGTACACTATTAAATCTATAACTATATATATTTGTAACATTAATTAATCGTAGTAAAAGAAATAATTCTAAAAATAATAGTCTTATTAGGAAGTTGATATATTATAACATTGAGGATGATTAGGATGTGATAAGGATGGTGATTGGTTGATGTTGCTTAGTTGGACGATTAAGATGCCACTAATATTCTTAGATTAGCTTAGAATTGGTCCGAATAAAAAATCATAGAGTTAAGGAAGGAATGCTGCATAATAGTCAACGTGTCGCACGTGTATTATTTTTTAGGTAAGTGTATGTCTATATAAGATAAAATATTATAAATGATATGAATAAGAAATATTTTTTGGTATTGGATTGGGAATGGAATGGGTTATGGAAGGATTAATTGAATTTGAGATATGATAAGCTTCATGGCATGCGTGAAATATATTATATTAAGCGTTTTGCCATATCTAGTGGACACAATTTTACGAGTTTGGTATTTGTACGAATTAATAATGAGGTATAATTCAAAAGGTAAATTGCAAATTTTATTTTTGAAATTTAATCAAATTTGGGTTTGATAGTCAAAGTATGGATTTATTTTCAAATATTTCATGGTGAAAATTTGAGTTTCCGCGTGTAATATATGGTTTATATTTTTAAACCAAACGACATAATTTACTTTATGAATATGGAGTACAACATTGTTTAATTAATTCATCAACGGTGACGTCCATGTATTTTTTTCGAGTTTCATATCACAAAATGTTTCACCAAAGGATTGTTGAAAATAAATTCAAACTTTATGCATTTTGTTTGGCTAATTTTCAAGATTGTAGGATATACTAGAATTTGACCAAATTTTATGATTTGGATTTATTTTACAATTTTCCCCAATTGAAATGAGTCAAATGACAAAGTTGAGGTGTTATGAGACTATCTCCAGTGAGATGTTTTGAATTTAATCTCACTTGTTTGCGGACCATGCGGTGTTTATTTCCAAAATTTTAAGTAAATTGTCTAAATTTTCTAAATTTTGACAAAGTTAAGTGTTTTGAGTGAATTGTCCAAATCTTGTGTTTACGATTTCGGGAAACCAAAGTAGTCTAAGGTTATCTAGGTTTTTTTTATAAAGGATGAACTTCGAAAAATTATCATGCTCGAGAATTAAATGCATATTATTTTTTTAGGAATATATTATAAATGAAAGAAAATGTACTAGATTAGATTAATAGGAAACAATTTTATTGGGCTTGACCCAATGTTACAATTATTCTATTATATATATGCTTTATTGTAGAGAACAAAAGATATAGAAAACCTAATTCTATGAGAGAATAAGGCAGGCGCAAGAATACATACGTTCAACAAGAGATTCCCTAGCTTTCTCTATAGAAAGATTGTACCGAGGAATTTTTTCTGTATCGGATCAGAATACACGTAGACCTCGATAGTGGTGGATATATTCATCTTGCAGGATTCGTACAATCAATGGAAGATAACGACACAACAAGTAAGATTTAATTCCATTACATGCTCAACTTGCAATATGATTATGAATCTAGATCTGTTATTCTTCTATGCAATTTCCGTTGCGCTCATTAGATGAATACAAGGATTACCAACAGTGATATCAGATCCCATGGCTTGATTCATTATTAATTTGAATTTGCTAATTACTTGTGGATTAATCGTATTTATATGGTTGGGGATAAAATTAGATTTACATAATTGCGTTGGAATGAGAAATTAGATTTCTTATTTCGTTTCTGGAAATCTACGGTCTAAAAACTTTTGGAGTTTCATAATGAAATTTGATTTCATTTAATTTTGTGTAAGTGTACATGTGGCGGGAGGTGTTGGCTGTCATCTGATGGCAGGCTTGGGCCAGCCAATACCCGAGATGGACTTTGATGCGTTTGGACATACACCATGTGAAATAGAGCTCAGTGGTGGTGATGTTGGATCTAGCAGTGCCCATCAAATTGTAGCCAATGAATTCCTGGGCAAACCGGAGGAGGTGGTCAGTGATATGGATCCCTTTCGACACACTGGTCTTGAAGGTCTCACTCCTTGCGTGTGTTAAATACTCCCAAGCTGTTTGCGGCGTGAATCCAGGCGTATCTCTTGGTGGGCCGTACACTCTGTTATCCCAAATGCCCTCGTCATCTTCAGCGTTTGTAAATAGTCCCATTCTGAGGGACCACTCCCTGACACTCATTGTGTGCTCGATGGTAAAGAGACGGAAAGAGATGGAGTTTGCGTCCGGATCGGTAGTTTCCTTGAAGCGAAAAGTGGAGAAAAACTCTCGTGCTGCTTCCACTGGCACCTCCTGCTCGTTGTGGTTTAGTAGCCACTCGAAACCGATTCCCTTGATGTGGTCAAGGAACTCCTCCTCTGACTCTATCTGCTTCAGAGAGTCTCTGTCATATCGGTTTCCCGACTTGGCCAGCTTCCCCACTGCACTCCGGTCCTTGTGCGTCTGTGCCCTCCTGGAGTCATTAAATTTAGCCATAGAACCTAAGAGTTTCTTTGTGATCCAGATCTCTTCCCGCTCAAAGTTGGGGACTTCCTCTTCTCCCTCTGACTCTTCCTCTGACTCGCTGTCAACATCACCAGGTCCAGAAGCTTTGGGTAGCGTGTGAGGAGATTCCCTGACTGAGTGGAGTGTCTGTGACTTCCTAGGCCGAGGAGTGATCACTGTCTTTCCTTTCCTTTTGCGCTCCCTGGCCACCCGACGCTCTTCTGCGGCGTCCACCTTTTCCTCCGACTCAGGAGTTTCTCCCTCCTGCACGCTCCTCGCTCATGGGGCCAGGAACCCTGATCCCCTAGACTGGTCTCCTTCATCAACCTCATCCAGCACGCTTCTCCGTGCCATTCTCCTCGACTCCCGCAGATTAACCGGCGAGTCCTCTGGCACAGCGTCCATATCTATAACTTCCAATGGCCTGTCCTCCTTGGGCCCTTGTCCTGCAGCAGTAACGGGGATCTCATCCCCTCCAGATTTCCCAGGGATTTCTCCCTCGGCAAACATAACTGGGTTTTCCCCCTTAGATTTTTTCGGAGTCTCCTCCTCAGGTTTTTCAGGGATTTCCCCTCAGACACAATTGGGGTTTCCCCCTCAACAAACAAAGTCGGGGTTGCCCCCTCAAAATTCCCAGGGATTTCTCCTTCAGCGAACAAAGTCAGGGTCGCCCCCTTAGATTCAAACGGGGTTCCCCCCTCGACATACAGACTCGTGGTTTCCCCATCCATATTCCTCGAAACAGGGGTTTCCCCCTCCACAGACTTAACAACAAGGATTTTCCCCTCCACAGATTGTAATACAGATGCGTTACCTTCCCTTGCGGCTTCATCAATAGAGTAATCCACTGCCATCCTAGATCTCGTCCGCAAAACCGCTGACGCTCTCCTCTTCAGTTCCGCCACCACCATTTCCCTGTTCTTCGATGTCTGGGCTCGGCCCAGTCTACGTACGTGCCAGATCTAGGGTTTGGGATCCTTCTGGGTGTGAACTAGGTGGCTGCGCCGTCGATTCGTCAGGAACCATCTGTGGTTGTTGGCGGAATGCCAAGAAGCGAGAGAAGAGTTTCATGGCCTCCTCTTTACTGCCAAATTTCTCCTCCAACTCCCTCAAGAACGTCTCTTCTTCAGGGTTACTGACGACGGTTGGCTCCGGTAATGCGGGCGCATGCCACTCAGAGCGTATATCCAGGACTGGAAAAGTCGCCTGAGCCGGCGATTGTCTGGACGACTCGCCGGACGGTGGTTTGGTGGCGGGGTTTCCCTTCTTTGCGATGGTATCTTGTGCCTTCTTCATGATTTTTCTGCAAAAACTTACAGTAGCTAGGGTAAATTTCGGGTTATGGTTTGAAGAAATTGGGGAAAATTTGAGAGAGAGAATTGTGAGAGTAGAGAGAGAAAAGATTGATTAATTTTGATTTGAAGAGATCTCTTGGCTTTTCATGGTGGCAGGCGAACGGTTGCGTGATGATGTAAGCAACCATATGTCCCCCCCTCGAAAAACAGAATTTGAAATTCGAAAAGTAACCGCCTTCCCTCCAAATCTTTACTATGAAAATTCTTCCTCCCCCTAGCAACTCACAATTTCTAAAAAATTGAAACAGCAAATTATTGGGTCGGAGATCATGAGTGACAAAACAATTTCCCCAAAGAGTTTGGTGCTTCGAAAATATTTTTGGAAGATTAAATTTTTTTTAATTTGTTTGAATTTTCTTGTATTAGAAAGCAACTAGATTATTTACACTTGCAAATGAGTATCCTCAAGATTTCCTAGGTCAGTGTACAGATAAAGTTTTATTTCCCATTTTACTTGACCTAGGAGTTCATTGAGAATATCCATTTGCCTGACCAATTAAGAAATAATAGCAGATGCATGTAGTGGCGTCTCTTCCACCACATGCAGATCTGCATTATCTCTATATTCCTTCACCCTGTGTCCATTGACTAGGAAAGTAACAGAATTTGGGGCGCTTCCTTGGATCTCCACTGCTCCATTTGCTCGAAGGCCAACGATCGTGTATGTTCCTATCCACTTGGATTTTAACTTCCCAGTCATTAGCTTGAGTTGAGATTGAAAAAGAAGTACTTTCTGCCCTACTCTTAGTTCCTTGACCCAGAGGTTTTTATCATGCCAGAACCTAGTTCTTTCTTTATACCACATGGCTGAGTCAAATGCCTCTAGCCTTAGCTCCTCCAGTTCTTGTAGTTGCAGCTTCTGTTCTTCTTCACAGGCTGACGCCCTCATATTCATCTCTTTTATGGCCCAGTATGCTTTATGTTCCACTTCCACGGGCAGATGACACATTTTCCCGAACACCAACCTATAAGGTGACATCCCGATCGGTGCTTTGTAAGCAGTCCTGTAGGCCCAGAGAGCATCGTCGAGGTGCTTACTCCAATCTCTCCTCGTGATGTTCACCGTTTTTTCCAAAATGCTTTTGATTTCCCTATTCGAGACTTCAGCTTGACCATTTGACTAGGGGTGATATGGTGTAGACAGCCGATGATGGACACCGTATTTCCTCATCAAAGCCTCTATGGTGCGGTTGCAGAAATGCGTTCCTTGGTCTGAGATAATAGCTCTGGGTACCCCATACCTGTTGAAAATGTTGGCCTTCACAAATTTAGCCACTTCCTTTGATTCACAGGTGGGTGTAGCCTTTGCCTCTATCCATTTGGATACATAGTCCACTGCAACCAAAATGTACGTGTTACCATGAGAAGATGGGAACGGTCCCATAAAATCCATTCCCCAGACGTCGAAAATTTCACAAACTATTATTGGCACTTGAGGCATCTCATCTCTCCTTGAAATCCCTCATGTTTGTTGACATCTTTCGCAAACTTGACAGAATTCGAAAGCATCCTTATTCAGGGTTGGCCAATAGAATCCGCTATCCAAAACCTTTCTGGCAGTTTTCCCGGGTCCGAAATGACCTCCACACGCCAGGGCGTGACAATGGTTGAGCACATCCCTTTGTTCCCACTCCGGTATGCATCGTCGAATCACTTGGTCTGAGCACATCTTCCAAAGATAAGGATCATCCTAGTAATAGTATCTGGCCTCACTTCTTAGCTTCATCTTCTGGGCCCGGGAAATTTCTTGGGAACCTGGCATTTCTCCTGTGACTAAGTAATTAGCCAGGTCAGCGAACCATGGCTCTACATTCAACGGATGCTTCCCTTTGTCTGATGTTCCTGGACCTGTTACCGCCAACACTGCTTCCCAGTTGATAGGTCTAGCATATTTCCATAGATAATAAAGATGTTCCTCGGGGAAGGCATCGGATATAGCTTCGTCTGTGTCCCCTTGGAATATTCAACTTAAATGATCTGCAACTCTGTTCTCTGTCCCTTTTTTATCCTTTACTTCCCAGTCAAATTCTTTTAGTAGTAGCACCTACCTAATCAACCTTGGTTTAAACTCTCTCTTGGCCAGGAAATACTTAATGGCTGCGTGATCAGTGTAAACTATCACCTTCGACCCTAGCAAGTATGGTCGAAACTTCTCGATTGAGTATACCACTACTAACATCTCCTTTTCTGTGGTATCATAGTTCTTCTAAGCCTGGTTGAGGGTCTTCGAGGCATAGAAAATGATATAGCTTTTCTCGTCGATCTTCTGGCCTAGGACCGCTCCTACTGCAAAATCACTTGCATCACACATCACCTCAAAAGGGTAGTTCCAATCTGGTGCTCTAATTATTGGGGCAGAGACATGTCTATCCTTTAACAATTGGAAAGCATTCTTGCAGCCTTCATCAAAATCAAACTCCACATCATTGTGCAAGAGATGCGTAAGTGGCTGGGCAATCTTTGCGAAATCCTTGATGAATCTTCTATAAAACCCTGCATGACCCAGGAACCCTCTAACCTCATTCTGATTCATGGGGTAGGGTAGTTTCGAGATCACATCCACCTTGGCCTTATCCACTTGAATCCTTCTCTCAGAAACCACATGACCTAGGACTATTCCTTCTGGCACCATGAAATGGCATTTCTCGAAATTAAGGGCTAGATTCTTCTCCTGACACCTTCTCAATACCAGATCTAAATTGGCCAAACACGAATCAATGGAATTTCCATACACCGTGAAATCATCCATAAAGATTTCAATATACACTTCCAACAAATCTGAGAATATGTTCATCATACAACGCTGGAATGTGCCTGGTGCATTGCATAAACCAAGCGGCATTCTTCTATACGCATAAGTGCCAAACGGATAGGTAAAGGTTGTCTTTTCCTGGTCTTCAGGATCCACACATATCTGGAAGTATCCACTGTATCCATCTAGGAAGCAAAAGTATTGCTTCCCAGCCAATCTTTCCAACATCTGGTCAATGAAGGGTAAAGGAAAGTGGTCCTTTTTGGTGGCTTCATTAAGCTTCCGGTAATCAATGCACATCCTCCATCCAGTCACCAATCTAGTAGGTACCAACTCATTCTTGTCGTTCTCTATCACTTGTATTCCTGACTTCTTTGGCACCATGTAAACTGGGCTGACCCGTTCACTGTCTGGAATAGAGTAAATAATACCCAAGGATAGCAACTTCAAAACTTCTTTCAGAACCTCTTCCCTCATGTTTGGATTTAGCTTACGCTGCGGGTCTCTACGAGCCTTTGCCCCTTCTTCCAGTCGGATGTGATGCATACAAAGGTTGGGGCTGATTCCCACCAGGTCGGAGAGAGTCCACCCTATGGCCTTCTTGTTTCTCCGGATTACTTCCAGTATATCATTCTCCTGCTCCGCTGTCAAGTGGCTGTTGATTATTACTGGGAATGTTTTATCTTCCCCAAGGTAGGCATACTTTAGGGTCTCGGGCAGTTTCTTCAACTCCTTCTTTGGTGTGATGGCTTCTTGGGGCAGGGGATTTTTCTCCAGGCCTCTAGTTGCCATTTCACCCAAGTCAGTTCCCTCGTCTGGGCTCCTCACTTGAACAGACCCTGTAGACTCGAATGACAATGGTTGGTGGTAGAATGCCATGATCGCTTCATTGATCTGTTCGTCTGACATGTCCCGAGTTAATAGGGTTTCACACCACCCTGCCACCTCCTTGTCAACAGACTGACTTAACTCCGAATTGTTGAACTGTTCCTACATTAATTCGGTCTCAAGGTACACCTGGACCAGGGGGTTAATAACATCAACAACATGCAAATTTTTCACATCCAATGGTTTTTTCATGGCTTCATCAATGCTAAAGGTGTATTTCTCCCCATGGTAGTTGACAGCCCGGAGGTTTTCCTTTCCCCTTGTGGTTTTTCGTATGTGAATTGGAGTGTATCCAACTGATCAGGAAGAGATTCCCGACCCAGCTGAGTCGTTGGTACGATAACCGGGACCTGGCTTCAAACAAGTTTCCTCAACCCACTTCTACTGGTTAGTATAATGGAGGTAAGGGTCGAATCCCACGAGGATGGACACGTTTTGATAACTGCGGTGACTTTCCTGGGTGTTTCGGTTAGCTACCACGCTTGGGTTGAGAATTTACCAAGACACGAATTAAAGGTGGCACTCTACTGACTAGTAGGCGTAAAAATAACAGGCATGTGGTGGTGTTCGTGAAAGTAGGGGACAATGTATCTCAAAGACATATGGAAAGTAGACAGTTACTAAAAGAGGAAAATTAGACAACAAGGTATATCTGATGGCTGGGGTGGTTCTCTGACAGGTCTGGGCAGTACATCTGAAAAGTAGGGAACAAAAGCAAAAGTAACTTAAAAGTAAAGTGGTTCAAACTAAAGTTGATTTTGACGTTTTCTTCTTCACCAAGTATTAACAGAAAATCAGATAAACACAAACACCATGACTGAACTTCAGATTCACAAATTCAAACTCAAGATCCATCGATTTAAATGCTCAAACTTAAATTAAACGGTGAAACTGCAACTTTACTTCTACTGACTGACATGCAAGGTGGTAATCACGGCGCAGAAAAGAAACTCATGCACGAAAACTTGACTAAACATAGCTACAACTTTGAATCAACAACTCCCGATAAGAAAACACTTAGAAATTGAAGGCAATAACTAAATCTAACTTTCCTAGGCAGAATGAAGCAAACTCGAACCAAAGTGACATGCGAAATAGAAACTTCATAATGTAAATGTTGGAAAATAACAAAGTACTTCAAAAGAGCAACAACGATGAGTGTTTGCAAATAACTAACGATGAAAACAAGTAACCTTTAAACTAAGAAAGCGATTAAGATTGTTTGTGTCACTCCGGGCGATGATACTACTACACTGCTACGATAACTGGCTGGAACGGCGGACTGATGACTTCTCCGGCAAACTCTTGGACGTCAAGTGACCTTGGCTGTGGCGAGGAACGAGAGGTGGGATAATGCTAAAGGAACTGATCTTCTAGACAGAATTCTACTAAGTGTGTTGAGAACCGAGAACTTCTAATCGAAATCTAAGGAACCAACTCTAAGTGTGATTGTCGAACTTTTTGTTTCTCTCATCCAAGTGGCTTCTTTTATAGGGAGGCTTGCCCCTTGCTTTTAGGGTAGACTTCTCCCGCATTTTGACCTTTTTGCCCTTGTCAATGATCATCCCAGCTATCCTCCTTCTCCATCTCGAGCCTTTTCTCTGGCATGCATCCTGGTCGGTATCGCACCCTTCTGGCGCCCTTTTCACTTGCGTCACCTGAATCATCTCCTACCGACTTGGATCCTTTAATCCTGCACACTTAAGCAACTGTTTTGCGAGATAATACATGCATTTCATGACATACTGACTTACAGTAACCAAGGCTTAGAATACGACTTATCAGTATTCTAGGCATATAGTACCGTCAAACACATCAATAATAGTCTCAGCGGTGCGTAGGAATGGTCTTCCTAAAAGCACTCTGCTAGACTCAGCAGATTCGTTATCACTCATTTTTATTACATGGAAATCAGTTGGGTACAGGAAATCATGCACTTTTACTATCACATTCTCCAGCACACCCTCGGGTGAAATGCATGTTCTATCGACTAGCTGAATTACTACTTTCGTATCAACCAGACTTACCCCTATCAACTTCTTATATATCGAAAGTGGTTAACATTTATCGAGGCTCCTAAATCACACATTGCATGCTCAATTTTTATGTCACCCAGAGAAATGGGCAAAGTGAACATACCTGGGTCTGTGCATTTTGATGGCATTCTCCTTTTCTGTATCACAGCCGACACATTTTCTCCAATTACTATCTTCCCGCCGGGCTTAGCTTTTCGAGCTATGAACTCCTTAATGAATTTACTGAATGTAGGCAGCTTCAAAGCTTGTAGGAAGAGTAGGTTGATTTTCAGTTTGCCGAAGATCTCCATGAAGTCCTCAGTGTCATCCTTCTTCTTCCTAGCTTCCCCTCGGTGAGGAAATAACTTCATGCGCTTCAACGTTCCCGCTGGACCCCCGACTGAAGATTCCCCGATTTATTTTCTTCCTTCCTTAATCTCCACTCCAGGCTCTGGGTCTAAGAAAAATGGATCAGCCATACGAGGTAGTGGTTTCTCCAAATCACCCGTTTGAAGACCATCTTCTACCCTGGTGTTCCTTATCTCAGTATCCCCTTGATCAGTGGTCAGTTTCCCGTCTCCATGGCTTGTCATAGGAGGTATACTCTCATCATCTTTCATTACTGGACCCCCCATAGCCCCGTCCTGACCTTAGAGTAATCTGACTGATATTTTCCCGGTCAGGTGGTTTTACTGAAGCTGGTATCCTTTCCTCGTGTCCCCTCATCTCATTCAACGAAGTGGCCAATTGCGACATTTGCTTGGCCAACATATCCATGGCAGACTTCTGCTCTTGTTGTGCATCTTGAATTTTGTGTACCACATCATTGTTTGCCTGCATATTGTTCTGCATGTGTTGTTGAGAGCTGACTAGGTCGTGTACCATATCATCCAGATTCCTCGGAGGCTTATAGTTCGATTGATTTGAACTCGACCCTTGATTGTGGCCCGGTCCACTCCCCTGATTTGGGCGATAGTTCCCTTGACCTCCTTGATTGTTGCTGAACTGACCCCCTGATCCTTGATTTCCCTGGTGTGTATGCTGAAAATTCTGATTGTTTCCCTTTGCGTTCCTCTGGTGTGGTGGCACATAAGAAATTCCTTGATTATTCTGGTTTCAATTGTTCCAATTGGGTTGGTCCCCTTGATTGCGATAACCCCAGTTGTTTGGCCCTTTCTGATTCTTCCCCGACCAGTTCGAATTATGCCGTGGTCCGTCTTGACTGCGGTTAGGCCAACTTTGCTGGGCTTCTGCTGGACGTGGGTACTGTAGCTGGAGCTGTTGGTTCCCATCTGCCCACCTGAAACAGGGGTTGTCTCTCCATTGTGCCTCCTTAATCTCCACTGATTCCAGCTTGTAATCTGATTATTTTGATTCCAATTCCCCAATGCATTCACCTGGGCTTGAAATTCTCCATCGGGCGGTGGACCATAATAGAGCTGGAGTTGATTTTCCTCTGGACCTGGCAGTTTCTCTTTCTCCTGCGAGGTAGGGGAATTCTTCTTCTCAATTGCACTCAGAAGTGCCTTCTCCAACCGATCTATCCTGTCCCCAACTCCTTCTCCTTCTTGTTCCTTTACTGCATTAGCCGAAAATCTCCTCATGATACGTGGGTTGTCGTACGCCTTCTTTGCATCAATCAACCTTCCCAAAATCTCACGTGCTCCACTTGCCTTGTTCTTGGTAAAAATCCCCCGCTCGAGGAATTCATTAAGTCCTTAGACTCAGGATTAACTCCTTCATAGAACAAGTTAAAAGTCTCAGCCTCCATCATCCTATGATTAGGACAAGCGTCGAGCAGCCCCTTAAACCGAGACCAGTCTTGGCTCAAGGACTCATCGTAGTCCTGCTTACATTCCTGAATCTCCTTCTTTAAGGAGTTTATTTTGTTGGACGGGAAGAAATAATCCAGGAATTCTAGTTTGAAATCCTTCCATGTGTTGATCGAGTCAGGTGGAAGCCTCAGCAGCCAAGTATTGGCTTCCCCTTTAAGGGCAAATGGGACTGCACACAGGCGGTAGTCCTCCTCAGTGGCATCGTTTGGCCGCTTTTGGATGCTGCACAGCTTACTAAACTCGTTTAAGAACTCGTAAGGACATTCATTCCTCCGTCCAGAGAATGTAGGTAAAACACCCAGCACGTTTGTCTTAATATCAATAGATCTCTGTCGCTGATTCGAGACTATGGCATGGGCGGGTTTACCATCCAGATGCACGGTGAGTGAACCGATCTCCGGGTCAGGATCCTCCAGGTGTGCCATATCTACATCTGCCTCCTCCTCTGTTTCGGAGTGCTCTGTTTCTATAGAAGACTTCGGGTCCTCTCCTCCTGACGAATTCCACTTTTTTTCACTTTCTGATTCGAACGAAAATGGATCTACAGTCGTAAACCCTAATTTAGTGGTGATTGTGGATGTTGATTCCTTGACCTGCCACCTAACTTGAGCGTCCCTCGACCCAGACGGGTTACTCCAGTTCCCAAATCGTGAGCCCTTGCTCAAAAACTGTCAGGAAAAACAAATAACAGAAATTAAAACTATATACACCAAATCTTTAAACACGTAAACAAACTACGCCATCCATCCCCGACAACGACGCCATTTGAAGAGACGATAATTCAGCGAGGTGTGTTTGAATTAAAATCTCCCGATCCAGAGAATCCACTAGACACCGGGTCTATGAACTCAGAGAATCCTTGGGTTACCTGTCGTTGGGCACACAATCACTTCCTTCGCCTTTCAAAACCCTCAACCCACTGTTGCTAAAAAGGTTAGTACAGGGAAACAGGGATCGAATCCACAGAGATAGATGCGTAAGTAAACATGCTCAAAGACCTGGAAGCTATTTTTTGGCTGCTGCCACGTAATTTTCGGGGTTGAGATTGTATTCCTGGACTTGGGAAATGAAATACTCTACTCTAACAGCTAGATCTAGGCAGGGACATGCATAATGACTAAAAGTATTTGAAACAACTACTGGATTGGGTAAACGACTTCCTAAGCTAGCCTAGACAGAGGAAAAGTTAAACGTGAGAACCATTTCCTTAAACGGCAGAGTACGACGGAAAAAGCTGCAGATTAACCAACTAAAGGACTAACTAACAACGACATCATCTTCTCTAACTTTTATCACGAAATAAACGGTGAAAAACAGAGCAAGCAAGGATCCAAACAGGGCGAACAAAATTAAACCGGTAAACAAAATTAACTATTGAAACTAAGACAGATCTACGATTACTAGACGAGGAAACAAGTAAATAGAATTCAAAATATCATAACCATGCAAATGCGAACAGATCTACACGTCGGATGCTTTACCCACTCCGGATCCAAGCAATCCACAACAATCAAACTCCGTTTCCATCTTCGATCTTCACAGATTCCACTAGATTCAACCGATCAACTACAAATCTCCATGCAATTCAAACTCCAAACTCAGATCAACCAACAATATCCACCAAAACAAACAGATAACATGACAACATAACTGAAACCAAAATAGCAATTTCCAAAGCAAAATACGAAGTATCTAACGAGAGAATAACAAACACGACCGAGCTTCGAACAGAGAAGACTCGGGAAATACGAAATATAAACAGAAAGCAATAAAGGATTGTATCTTCACCTTCGTAGAGACGGTGTTACACCACAACTGAACCAGAATCGTGAACCCCCAAATGATTTAGTGTGTGTGAAGAGAAAATGGAAAAGCTAAGCTAAAAGCCGATGTTGAGAGGAGTCCCTTTTCATGTTGATCGCGTGCTCTTATTTATAGTAGATAGAGCTTCTATACTGTTCTTGTGATTCCCATTTTTCCCTCCGTTTGGATGCTCCTTCGTCTAGCAACTCTTCCCTCTTCTGCTCACTTCTCCCGCCAACTTCTTCCTCCAGGTAATCTTCGTCTTTTTCCTGGGGCTGACGGTTTCTCTACACACCTGGCTTAGACCCAGGAAATCACAAAATTTATCCCCATAACCAATGCATGAAATTAGCCTTATCAATAACCCACGTACAATTATGAGGAGAAGCTCAGTTAATGCAGTAAAGGAGCAAGAAGGAGAAGGGGTTGGAGACAGAATAGATCGGTTGGAGAAGGCACTTCTAAGTGGAATTGAAAAGAAAAATTCCCCTATCTCGCAGTAGAAAGAGAAACCGCCAGGTCCGGAGGAAAATCAACTCCAACTCTACTATGGTCAACCGCCTGATGGAGAATTCCAAGCCCAGGTCAACGCTGTGGGGGATTGGAATCAGAATAATCAGAGTACAAGCTGGAATCAGTGGAAAATTAAGGAGTCCCCGTGGAGAGACAATCCTTGTTTCAGATGGGGTGATGGAAATCAACAGCTTCAACTGCAGTACCCAGGTCCAGCAGAGACCCAGCAGAATTGGCCCAACCGTAATCAAGAAGGACCACTGCACAACTCAAACTGGTCAGGGAAGAACCAGGAATGGCCAAATAACTGGAGCTACCGTTATCAAGGGGACCAACCCAATTGGAGCAATAGGATCCAGAGTAACCAAGGGAATTCTTATGTGCCACCGCACCAGAGGAATGCCACTGGAAATAATCAGAATTTCCAGCATAACCACCAAGGGAATCAAGGGTCAGGGAACCAGTTCAACAACAATCAGGAAGGTCAGGGAAACTATCACCAAGGTCAAGGGAGTGGATCAAATCACAACCAAGGGCCAATTTCCAATCAGCCCAATTATAGGCCCCAGAGGAATCTGGATGACATGATGCATGACCTAGTCAGCTCTCAACAACATATGCAGAACAACATGCAGGCCAATAATGATGTGGTACACAAAATTCAAGATGCCCAATAGGAGCAAAAGTCTGCTATGGACATGTTGGCTAAACAAATGTCTCAATTAGCAACTTCGTTGAATGAGATGAGGGGAAACGAGGGGAGAATACCAGCTTCGGTAAAACCACCTGACCGGGCAAACTTCAGTCAGATCACTCTGAGGTCGGGATGTGGTTATGAAGGTCCTCTGATGAAGGATGATGAGAATGTACCCCCCATGATGAACAAGGAGGAATGAAGTTCTTCCCCTAATCAAAGGGATACTGAGACAAGAAGTACCAGAGTAGAAGGTGACCTCTAAAAAGGTGATTTGGAAAAGCCACTGCCCCGTATGGCTGATCCATTCTTCCTAGACCCAGAGCCTGAAGTGGAGATTGAAGACATAAGAAAGGAGACCAGAGAATCTACAGCTGGGGGTTCAGTAGGAGCGTTGAAACGCATGAAGCCATTGCCTCACCGAGGGGAAGCCAAGAAGAAGAAGGATGACACGGAAGACTTCATGGAGATTTTTGGCAAGTTGGAAATCAATCTGCTGTTCCTGCAGGCTCTGAAGCTTCCTACTTTTAGCAAATTCATCAAGGTGTTTATTGCTGGAAAAACCAAACCATCGGGAAGATAGTGATTGGAGAGAACGTGTCAGCTGTAATACAAAAGAGAAGGATGCCATCAAAATGCACAGACCCAGCCAGGTATGTTCACCTTGCCCATTTCTTTGGGAGACATTAAAATTGAGCATGCAATGTGTGATCTAGGAGCCTCGATAAATGTTTTACCTCTTTCAATATATAAGAAGTTGATAGGGGTAAGTCTGGTTGACACGAAAGTAGTCATTCAGTTGGCTGATAGAACATGCATCTCACCCGAAGGTGTACTAGAGAATGTGATAGTTAAGGTGCATGATTTCCTGTACCCAACTGATTTTCATGTAATAAAAATGAGTGAGAACGAATCTGCTGAGTCTAGCGGAGTGCTTCTAGGAAGACCATTCCTACGCACCGCTAAGACTATAATTGATGTGTTTGACGGGACTATATGCCTAGACTATCATGGGGAGAAATACACCTTTAGCATTGATGAAGCCATGAAGAAACCATTGGATGTTGAAAATTTGCATGCTATCGATGTTATTAACCCGCTGGTCTAGGAATACCTTGAGACCGAATTAATGCAGGAACAATTCAACAATTCAGAATTAAGTCACTCTATTGACAAAGAGGTAGCAGGATGGTGTGAGACCCTATTGACTCGGGACATGTCAGACGAACAGATCAATGAAGCGGTCATGGCATTCTCCCACCAATCACTATCATTCGAGTCAACTGGTTCTGTTCAAGAAAAAAGCCCAGACGAGGCAACTGACTTGGGAGAAATGACAACTAAGAACTTGGAAAAGAATCCCCTGCCCCAGGAAACTATCACACCCAAGAAGGAGTTAAAGAAATTGCCCGAGAGCCTAAAGTGTGCCTACCTTGGAGAAGATGAAACCTTCCCGGTGATAATCAACAGTCATTTAACAGCTGAACAAGTGGATAAGTTACTGGAAGTAATCAGAAGAAACAAGAAGGCCATATGATGGACTCTCTCAGACCTCAGCCCTGACCTTTGTATGCATCACATCAGATTGGAAGAAGGGGCGAAGGCTCATAGAGACCCGCAGCGTAAGCTGAACCCGAACATGAGAGAGGAAGTTCTGAAAGAAGTCCTGAAGTTGCTATCTTTAGGTATTATTTACTCAATTCTAGACAGTGAATGGGTCAGCCCAGTTCACATGGTGCCATAGAAGTCAGGGATACAAGTGATTGAGAACGATAAGAATGAGTTGGTATCTACTCGGTTGGTGACTGGATGGAGAATGTGCATTGACTACCGGAAGCTTAACGGAGCCACTAGAAAGGATCACTTTCCTTTACCCTTCATCGATCAGATGTTGGAAAGATTGGCTGGAAAGGAATATTTCTGTTTCCTTGATGGATATAGTGGGTATTTCCAGATATATGTGGATCCTGAAGACCAAGAGAAGACAACCTTTACCTGTCCGTTCGGCACTTATGCATACAGAAGAATTTCGTTTGGTCTATGCAATGCACCAGGCACCTTCCAGCGTTGTATGATGAGCATCTTCTCAGACCTGCTGGAGGTGTATATTGAGATTTAATGGATGATTTCACGGTGTATGGAAATTTCTTTGATTCTTGTTTAGCCAATCTGGATCTGGTGCTGAGAAGATGTCAGGAGAAGAATTTGGTCCTAAATTTTGAAAAATGCCATTTCATGGTACCCGAAGGAATAGTCCTCGGACATGTGGTCTCGGAGAGAGGTATCCAAGTGGATAAGGCCAAAGTGGATGTGATCTCGAAGCTGCCCTACCCTACGAATCGGAAGGAAGTTAGAGGATTCATGGGGCATGCAGGATTCTATAGAAGGTTCATCAGAGACTTTGCAAAGATTGCACAACCACTCACTCATCTCTTGCACAATGATTTGGAGTTCGTCTTTAATGAAGACTACAAGAAGGCATTTCAAATGTTAAAGGATAAGCTCGTCTCTGCACCAATGATTAGGGCACCAGATTGGAATCACCCGTTCGAGGTAATGTGTGATGCAAGTGACTTCGCAGTAAGAGCGGTCCTGGGTCAGAGGATTGAAGGGAAGAGTTATGTCATTTTCTATGCCTCGAAGACCCTCAACCAGGCTCAAAAGAACTATGATACCACAGAAAAAGAGATGTTGGCCGTGGTATACTCATTTGAGAAATTCTGACCGTACCTGATGTCTTCCCCGAGGAACATCTTTACTATCTGGGAAGATCTGCTGGACCTATTAACTGGGAAACAGTGTTGGTAGTAACAGGTCCAGGAATAGCAGACAAAGGGAAGCATCCGTTGAATACAGAGCCATGGTTCGCTGACCTGGCTAATTACTTAGTCACCGGAGAGATGCCAGGATCCCAAGAAGTTTCCCGGGCCTAAAGAATGAAGTTGAAGAGTGAAGCCAAATACTACTTTTGGGACGATCCCTACCTCTGGAAGATGTGCTCAGACTAAGTAATCCGATGATGCATTCCAGAATGGGAACAGATGGACGTGCTCCATTATTGCCACGCCCTGGCATGCGGAGGTCACTTTGGACCTAGGAAGATTGCCAGAAAGGTCTTGGACAGTGGATTCTATTGGCCAACACTGAACAAAGATTCTTTTGAATACTGTCAATGCTGTGAGAGATGTCAACAGACAGGAGGAATTTCAAGGAGGGACGAGATGCCCCAAGTGCCTATAGTGATTTGCGAGATCTTTGACTTATGGGGGATGGACTTTATGGGACCGTTCCCATCTTCTTATGGTAACACTTACATCTTGGTTGTAGTGGACTATGTATCCAAATGGATAGAGGCAAAGGCTACACCCACCTGTGAATCGAAGGAAGTAGCTAAATTTCTGAAGGCGAACATCTTCAACCGGTATGGGGTACCCAGAGCTATCATCTCAGACCAGGGAACACATTTCTGCAACCGCACCATAGAGGCGCTGATGAGGAAATACGGTGTGCATCATAGGCTGTCTACACCATATCACCCTCAGTCAAATGGTCAAGCTGAAGTCTCGAATAGGAAAATCAAAAGCATTTTGGAAAAAACGGTGCATACTACGAGGAAAGATTGGAGTAAGCGCCTTGATGATGCTCTATGGGCATACAAGACCGCTTACAAAACACCAATCGGGATGTCACCTTATAGATTGGTGTTCGGGAAAATGTGCCATCTGCCCGTGGAAGTGGAACACAAGGCATATTAGGCCATAAAGGAGATGAATATGAAGGCGCCGGCCTATGAAGAAGAAAGGAAGCTGCAACTACAAGAACTGGAGGAGCTAAGGCTAGAAGCATTTGACACAACAATGTGGTATAAGGAACTCCGAGTATGACAAGAACCTCCGGGTCAAGGAACTCCGAGTAGGGCAGAAAGTACTTCTTTTCCAATCTCGGATCAAGCTGATGCCTGGGAAGTTGAAATCCAAATGGATAGGACCATACACTATCTTTGGCCTTCGAGCAAATGGAGCAGTGGAAATCCAAGGAAGCGCCTCGAATTCTGTTCCCTTTCTAGTCAATGGACACCGGGTGAAGGTATATAGGGATAATGCGGATCTGCATGTGGTGGAAGAAATGCCACTGCATGCATCCGTTATTATTTCCTAATTAGTCAGGCAAATGACTATTCTCAATGAACTCCTAGGTCAGGTAAAAAGGGGAATAAAAGTATATCTGTACACTGACATAGGGAATCTTGAGAATACTCGTTTGCAAGTGTAAATAGTTTAATTGCTTTCTAATATAAGAAAATCCAAACAAAGAAAAAAAAATTAATCTTCCAAAAATATTTTCGAAGCACCAAACTCTTCAGGAAAATTGTTTTGTCACTCATACTCCTCGACCCGAGAATCTGATGTTTCACCTTTGTTTTTTTGTATGGAATTGTGAGTTGCTAGGGGGAGGAAGAATTTTCACAGTAAGAATTTGGAGGGAAGACGGTAACTATTCGAATTTCAAAATTCGCTTTTCTAGGGGGCGTACGGTTGCTTACATCACCATGCAGCCGTTCGCCTGCCTACCCTGAAAAGCCCATTACCTTTATTCTTTCCTTTCAAATCAAAATTCAACCGACTTTTCTCTCTCTACTCTCATAATTCTCTCTCTCTAATTTCTTCCAATTTCTCTCAAACCCTAACCCGAATTTTACCCTAGTTTTTGCGAGTTGTGCAGGAAAAAAACCATGGAGAAGGCGCAAGATTCTGCTGCGAGGAAGGAAAACCCCGCCACCAAGCCACCGTCCGGCGATTCGTCCAAACAGCCGCCGGTTCTGATGACTTTTCCAGTCCTCGATATACGCTCGGAGTGGCACCCGACTTCCGTTCCAGAATCCCCTACCGTCGGAAATCCTGAGGATGAGGCGTTCTTGAAGGAGTTGGAGGAGAAATTTGGCAGTAAAGAGGAAGCCCCTGCCTATTTCACACCCAGAGGGAGCCCAAACCCTAGATCGAGCACATGCAGAGACTGGGCCGAGCCCAGACATCGGAGAACAAGAAAAGGGTGGCGGACTTGAGGAGGAACAAGAGGGCGTTAGCGGTTTTGCGGACGAGATTGATAGAATGGCGGTGGGCGACTCTGAGAAGAAGCCACGAGGGAAGGTAATACATCTGTAGTACAGTCTGATGAGGGGGAAACCCCTATTTTAAAGTCTGTTGAGGGAGGGATCTCTATATTGAAGTCTGTGGAGGGGGATACCCCAAGTCTGTATATTGAGGGGGGGACTCTGTTTTAATCTGAGGGGGCTACCCCGACCATGTTTGCTGAGGGAGAGATCCCTGAAAAATCTGAGGGGGAAACCCCGAAAAGCACTGAGGAGGAAACTCCGAAACCATCTAAGGGGGAAACCCCGACCATGTTTGCTGAGGGAGAAATCCCTAAAAAGCCTGGAGGGGATGAGGTCCCCATTATTTCCGAAAAACAAGGGCCTACGGATGACGGGCCATTAGAAATTGTGGATCTGGACGATGTGCCAGAGGACTCGCCGGTGAAACCAAGGGCGTCGAGAAGAATGGCGTGAAGGAGTGCGCTGGATGAGGTGGACGACGGAGAATAGTCCAGGGGATCAGGATTCCTTGCCCCGAGGGCAGGGAGTGTGCAGGAGGGAGAGACACATGGGTCGGAAGGAGAGGTAGACGCTACCAAGGAGCGTTGAGTGGCTATGGAACGCAAGAGGAAGGGCAAGAAGGTAGCCAATCCTCAGACCAGGAAGTCACAGAGGCCCTCCTCCGTCAGGGAATCTCCTCGTACACTACCCAAATATTCTGGACCTGGTAATGCTGAGAGCGAGTCAGAGGAAGAGTCGGAGGATGAAGAGGAAGTCCCCAACTTCGAGAGGGAAGAAATCTGGATCACCAAGAAACTCCTGGGATCTATGGCTAAGTTTAATGACTCCAGGCGAGCACAGACACACAAGGACCGGAGTGCAGTGGGGAAGCTGGCCAAGTCTGGGAAGCGATATGACCTAGATTCTCTGAAGCAGACAGAGTCGGAGGAGGAGTTCCTTGACCACATCAGGGATATCAGTTTCGAGTGGCTACTAAAACACAGCGAGCAGGAGGTGCCAGTAGATGCAGCATAAGAATTCTTCTCCACTTTTCGCTTCAAGGCAACCACCCTGACGTAAACTCAATCTCCTTCCGTCTCTTTAACATTGAGCACACAATGAGTGTCAGAGAGTGGTTCCTCAGAATGAGATTATTTACAAACGCTGAAGATGAAGAGGGCATTTGGGATGACAGAGTGTACGGCCCACCAAGGAACACGTCGGGATTCACACCGCAAACAGCATGGGAGTCTATAACATACGCTAGGAGAGGAACCTTCAAGACCAGTGTGTCGAAAGGAATCCATATCACTGATCACCTCCTCCGGTTTGCATAGGAATTCATTGGCTACAACCTAATGGGCACTGCCAGTTCCAGCCTCACCACCACTGAGCTCTATTTCACATGGTGTATGTCGAAGCGCATCAAAGTCCACCTCGACTATTGGTTGGCCCAAGCTTGCCACCAGATGACAGCCAATCTCTCCCGTCACATGTATACTTGCTATCTCCTGGGCGCCTACATAGAACGCAACTTTGTGATGAAAATTGGAAAGGCGGAGCCCAGCGTCACGATGTGCGAGCTCCCAGAGCTGTTTAGCGTGGAATATTTTTTCAATAAGGGGCTCCTATACATGGAGGGACATGAGTTGTGCTTCTACAATGTGGGAGCGAATGTGGACAAGGTGAAAAAGGAGCCGGAAGAGTAGGTGGCGAATGCCGATATGGAGGAGCTAAGGAAGGAGGTCGTTGCGATAAGAGAAGAATTGGGCGGGGCCAGAGGGGAGTTGCGGGCCATTAAGGAAAGCATGGATGTCTTGGCTAACAGATCATCAGCTCAGAACGAGAGGACGACTGACGCGGTCAATTTAATGAAGAAAATGGCAGAATGGCTTGGGGAGACGCTTTCCCAGACCCAGCAAAGGCAGCCTCTAAGACCCGGCACTGCGGTCAGGCAGCCCGGTCAGGGAAGCTCATCACACCAGCAGCTCCCGCCCTAGTCTAAGCCTTTGGTAGCCCCACTGACATCACCGTCCCTTGCGTCTATATCTACGAAGAAGCCCCTGTCAAAAACCTCTGTGATAGCTGAGGAGGAAGCGCCGGCGTCGCCGGCAAAGAAGAAGTTGAAAGTGAACCGCCCCAACGTACCACCCAGGTCTGGCTCCCAACGGGGCCAGACTCAGAATTGAAAATCCCCCATTGACCAAGTAATTTTTTTTTTTTTAGTCGTTTTATTTTATTTTTATTTTATATGTTTGTGTTTTATCTGTGCTGAGCATGTGTAGTTGTTGTTATGTGTGTTCTCCCACTTAGCCCAATCCTTAGAATAAGTGTGAGAAGTTTTTGTTTAAGTAAGCATGTTGTTTATCTGTTATAATTTTCTCCCACTTAGCCCAATTCTTGGTCTAAGTGTGAGAAGTTTATATGTATCATCAGCATTTTATTTTCCTGTTTTGTATCTTTATCTTCTCCCACTTAGCCCGTTGCCTGGTCTAAGTGTGAGAAGTTTGTTTGTGTTTTTGAGTATGTTGTTTTCTGTGTTTTATTTTGATTGTGCGCACCAACCCCCTTATTTCCCCTCTTCACTAGGATAGCTTGGAGACAAGCTGGAGTGAAGTGGGAGGGGGTAGGAGAGTTAGTGCAGTTTGTGCTCAGCATGTGTAAGAGTCAATAGGTCTAGGAGTTAGTTTTTTTTTTTAGATTTTACGTGTTTGGCATGAACTGGTGATAATAATAAGACAAGATTCCCTTAGTAAGAGTAATTGAGAATAGGATGCACGACAACTTTGAGCCCTCTTTCTTTTAAAAGCTGAAATCGGTTTGGAAGAAGCAAGAACGATAGAAAGTGCCTTAGCTGACCTAGTTGTGAAGGCCCACTACATAAGTGAGTTATAAGCCTTAACATTGAGTGCTAACATGTTAAAAAGGGGCTGCCACCTGATGCTTAGGGAGAAGAATTTAGAAAGGAGATAAATAGGGGAAAGTAAAAAAAAAAAGAAATAAAAAATGATTAAACATCTGGAGGTATAAGCTGGACGAAGTCCAGGAAAATGAGGAGGTATAAGCTAGACAAAGTCCAGGAAAACAAGGAGGTATAAGCTAGACGAAGTCCAGGGAAAAAAGAAAGAAAAAAAATAGGAAATGAGGAAAGAAGGAGAAATTCTCATAACCCGAGGCATCAGTGGCAAGAAATAACTAAGAGTGATCGATCCTAACATCCCTGGTGAGGAATGAGTGATCGAGCAAATCCAACAATTAGTAAGCTATACGCCATCTGGACGAGCTGACAAACCGACTAGATAGATAAAGGAAATGAGAAGATTTGGAGTGTGTAGACTATCTGATTGACCTTGATCTTGTGGATTAATCGTATTTATATGGTTGGGCATAAAATTAGATTTACGTAATTGCGTTGGAATGAGAAATTAGATTTCTTATTTCATTTATGGAAACTATGGAAAACAATTGCTTATTAGAATTGGGATTTGTTTCTTGATTCTTAAGTATTTCCAAAGAAAATTATATTCTGACAAAAGAAAACTTTATTATGTTTCAAAATTTTCGTTTAAATCTGATTCAATGTTTACAAAATTTTTCCAAGCAAGATGATTTTATGAGTAATTGTTTCAGATGCTGTTTTAATTGAAATGACTATAGACATATAATTAATTAGATTAATTATATAAAACCAATTACAGAAACATAATTTATTAATTAGATTAATAAATTTTAAGATAGTTTTTATTAATTTAGAATTAATATTAAAATATGCAATTAAATTAATTAGGAATTGATATAATCGGTTAATCCACATTTAATTAAAAAATAAAATTTGATTTTATTTGTTGAGCATTATTTGATATCCTATGTGATAAGCTTGTTATTTGATTTATGCTTATTTATTTAACTATAGTAGTTAGAGACCATGTTATATTATGTTTGGGTAGGCGGCGCCCAGTATTTGTAGTCCGTGTTATACTATGTCTGGGCAGGCGGCGCCCAGTAATTATTTGAGATTTGATATTGGATATTATATTTACATAACTAGTATCACACTTTTTCCCCATAAAATATAAGTCTTGTTTTTGAAACAAACTCATCATCCATCACAATTGTTTGATGTTCTGATAAGACTAATTTCATGCATTGGTTATGGGATAAATCATGTGATTTCCTGGGTCTAACAAAGTTTTATAAGCCAGGTGTGTAGAGAAATTGCCAGCCCCAGGAAGAAAGAGAGGATTACCTGGAGGAAGAAGCTGGCGGGAAAAGTGAGCAGAAAAAAGGGAAGAGTTTACTAGACGAAGGAGCATCCACAAGGAGGGAAAATGAGAAACACCAGGAAGAGTCTAGAAGCTCCGCCCCTTATAAATAAGAGCACGCATCCAACATGAAGGGAGTTCTCCTTTTGCATCATCAGCTCTTAGCTCGGCTTTTCTCATTCTCTACACACACTTTAGGGGAATTATTTTAGGGGTTCACGTTTCAAATTAGTCATTGTGTAACACCGTCTCCACGGGAGGCGAAGATACAATCCTTTTATTTGATTTCTGTTTACGTTTTGTATTTCCCGAGTCTTCGTAGTTTGAAGCTCGGTCGTGTTTTGTTACGTTCTCGTTGGATATTGCACTATTTAGCTATGGAATTTGCTACTTTGGTTTCGGTTATGTTATTGTTGCATTTTCTGTTTGCTTTGGTGGATATTCTTAATTGATCTGAGGTGGAGTTTAAATTGCATGGAGATTTGTAGTTGATCGGTTGAATCTGGTTGAATCTGTGAAGATCGGAGATGGAAATTGTGTTGGTTTGTTGTGGATGGCTTGGATTCGGAGTGGATGAAGCATCCAGCATTTAGATTTGTTTATGCTTGCATGGTTGTGATATTTAAATTCTGTTTACTTGTTTATCTCGTCTAGTAATCGTAGATTTGCTTTAGTTTCGGTAGTTAATTGCGTTAATCGGTTTAATCTCGTTTGCCCCGTTTTGATACTTACTTTGCTCTGTTTTTCTTCTGAAATTTCGTGATAAAAGTTAGAGAAGATGATGTCGCTGTTAGTTAGTCCTTTAGTTGGTTAATCTGCAGCTTTTCCGTCGTATTATGCTGTTTAGGGAAATGGTCCCCACATGTTGTTCGTTCCTGTGTCTAGGTTAGCTTAGGAAGCCGTTTACCCGGTCTAGCAATAATTTCAAGCGTGTTTGGTCATTATTATGCATGTTCTGTTATCTCTGCCTAGATCTAGCTGTTAGGATAGAGCATTTCATTTCCGGAGTCTAGGAATTAAATCTCAACCCCGAGAAAATTGCATGGCAGCAGCCAAAAATAGTTTCCAGGTCTTTTAGCATGTTTACTTACGCATCTGTCTCTGTGGATTCGATCCCTGCTTCCCTATACTAATCTTTTTAGCATAACGGGTTGAGGGTTTTGAAAAGAGAAGGAAGTGATTGTGTGGCCAACGACAGGTAACCCGAGGATTCTCCGAGTTCCTAGACCCAGTGTCTAGTGGATTCTCTGGATCGGGGAAGTTCCATTTTACACAGCAATACACACACTAAGCTCTCCCTTCGCTCTTCATGTTCCTAGCCTTTTCGACCATGAGTTTTACGCCCTCGCGTTTACTCTAAATCCACAAGGTTTAGGCTCATTCATAGATGCATGGTTGGCATCGTGTGATGGGGTTGACTTGCTTAAATTATTTTGTGTAGCTCTCGCAACCAAAATAATTTATGGACGTATATTAATTAGATTAATAAACCAAGAATTGTAAAATTGTTGTTACAGTTGGCTTGGAGGCCTACCTAGTGATATTATTGTAGTCATCAGCCCTCACAGAGGCTACAACTATATAGACTTGGATCTTGGACCACTAAAATTTATATTTGATATAAATTCGTATTTTATGTTTGGGGGTATAATATATGTTAAAATTAGTGGGATCTAATCAATAAAATAAACCCTTGTTTGATTAGTGATGCGAATGTGATCTTTGTATGTTTTTCTAATTTGCTTTTCGTTTTATTTTCTGTTCAGGTAATAGGTCAAACTTATCTTATGAGTGTATGATGGAAACAAACAAATTAACTAGGTCAAATTTCACGGAGTGGCAGAGAGACTGCCCAAACTTCAAGGCACAAGGTGCAATGAGTGGGAGCTCAGCTATGTTTGTCATTGAGATAAATATGTCTATGAATAACTCACAATCTTGGGTATTGGATACCGCTCGTGGTTCACACATTTGTAATAATGTGCAAGGTTTAATTGACAGCTGGAAAGTGAGGCCTGGGGAAGTAGATCTACGTGTTGGAAATGGAGCAAAAGTTGTTGCCGAACGCGGGGGAACTTATAGATTAGATCTTCCTTCAGGACATAGACTAGATTTACATAATTGTTATTTTGTTCCAGTTATTTCAAAGAATATTATTTCCATTCCTATGTTGGACATCGAAGGTTTTTCCTTCCATTTTGCAAACAGCAGATGCTCGTTTTCTAATAATGGATTGTATTATGGAAATGCCTCTTTAGAAAATGCATTATATATGCTTGAATGTAAACGGAATATTCTCAATGTGCAAAATAAAAGACTTAAGCTATGTAATACGGATAATGCTACTTATCTTTGGCATTGTAGACTTGGTCATATCAATGAGAAAAGGATAGCGAGATTGAGAAAGTTAGACTATCTAAATTCATTTGATTTTGAATCATATGGTGCTTGTGAATTATGTCTGAAAGGAAAGATGATTAATAAGCCACTTTCTGGGAAAGGGGGACGTGCTGATGATGTGCTAGAGTTGATCCACACAGATGTGTGCGGACCGTTTCCAACCCAAGCAAAAGATGGTTATTCGTACTTCATTACTTTCACTGATGATTTGACAAGGTATGGATATGTGTATCTTATGAAACACAAATTTGAGGCCTTTGAGAAATTTAAAGAGTTTAAGTGTGAAGTTGAGAAACAACTTGGGAAAAGTATCAAAACTCTTCGATCAGATCGAGAAGGGGAATACTTGAGCCGAGAATTTCTTGATTACTTGAAATCACATGGAATCCAGTCGGACTGGACACCTCCTGGTACACCACAAATGAATGGAGCATCTGAAAGGAGAAATCGAACATTATTAGATATGGTTCGATCCATAATGAGTTTAGCTAGTCTTCCTTTATTTCTCTTGGGTCATGCTTTATTGACTGGTATTTACATTCTGAATATAGTTCCATCCAAATTAGTTAAGAAAACACCATATGAGTTATGGTATGGCAAAAAGCCTTGTCTTAACTATATGCGGACCTAGGGTTGTCCAGCTTTTGTTAAGAAACAAATGACTGATAAGTTGGAATCTAAAAGTGAGAAGTGTTACTTTGTGGGATATCGTAAACAAACTAGAGGATATGAATTCTACTGCCCTGGAGATCACAAGGTGATAATCTCTAGGGATGTGACGTTTCTTGAAGACAATTATGTCTTAAAGGAACAAGGTCACAACATTATAGATCTTGAAGAAATTCAAAAACCACAAGATAACATTGAGGATGAGGTATTGTCAAATGGTTTGAACAATAACTCAGTGGGAGTTTTTGATGATCTATTGGGAAGGGAAATTACTATTAGAGGAGACCTTAGAGGGACTCTCGAAGAACCTCCTCAAGACAATGAGATGCATCAAAGACAAGATGATACAATAGTTGCATCACCTCTACCTCAAGAAGATCATAGTGATATTCCTGAACCTACTCACATTCAGAATGAACAGCCCGAGCCAGAAGAAAACCAACTCAATAGGCCTAGAAGGTTTTGTCGTCCACCTGAGAGACTGAATCTAATGGTTGAGAACCAAGATGATGAAGTTGATTTATATGACGATGAGCCTAAGACCTATACCGAGGCGGTGTCAGACACTGATCGAGAGAAGTGGCTTGAAGCCTTGATATCTGAAATGGACTCGATGTACTTCAACTTAGTCTGGGAACTAGTTGACTTGCCAGATGGGGTTTACCCTATAGGCTGCAAATGGATCTTAAAAAAGAAGAGGGATGCAGATGGCAAAGTACAAACCTACAAGGCTAGGTTAGCGGCAAAGGGTTATAGTCAACGCGAAGGCATTGACTATGATTAGAGGTGTCAAGTGGGCCAGGCCGGCCCTGGATTTTGGTTGATGGGCCCAGCCGAACCGAGCCCAGTTAGTAAACGGGCCGGGCCGGGCTGGGCTGGGCTAAATTTAATTCATGCTTTAGTTACAAATTTACTACTATCAATCTATAATTTTTATTAAATAGTTCGTGGGCAATTGAGTTGTAATATTTACATAAAGAAGGTTAAAAATTAAAAATGAAAGAAGTAACTTGTTTACGTATTAATTTATTGATTTACATAATCCCACAAATTTAGGAATCAAGAAACTAAAATACACTATTTAGAAGGAAACGGCTAAAATCAAATATTAATTGGAACTAAAATCATGGAAATATTAATTGGAATTATGGAATATTGGAAGTAGAGAATGAAAATATATATTGAATATAGGGAAAATGCTAAATGATGGAAAGATTAATTGAAAAATTAATTTGAACTAAAAAGAGATGTTCCATAATTAACACATGCATAATTAACCATCTATATTAGCATGTGATCGTGTCTATGTATATGGATATATAATATAGGTATAGGAGGGTCTTATTCTAATGCTTATAGCACCCTAATCTAAAATCAAGACTAAATCTCCACTCTTAGATTTTAAAATGAGTGGATGAGATTAAAGCTCACAAATCTCAATAAATAGTAGACAAAATATCAACAAAAGGGTAATATCGTCATTATGTTATCATATGATAATTTTTTGTGAGTGTTTTTTATATCAACATTGTGTATTACAAATATCAACAATATGACATTAGAATATCAACACAAGGACAAGAAAATATCAACACATTTTTATTGAGATTGGACATGCATAATATTGAGATTTTGCCTACAATATATTGAGATTTTTTGTTGCATTTGTTGAAAATAACTGCTTATCAGCATGTACGAAAATTGAAATATAATTTATCAAATTTCATCACCCGGAACATCGTCGGAACATATGCAATTGAGATCTCGTTGGAATCCTTATTAAATTATCTTTAATTTGATATATTTTTTTGCGAAAAAATAATTTAAATTGAGAGAGTTACGTAAATTTAAAGATTTGAGATGATTTTGAGGAGAGAGAAAGTAGTTAGTTATAATTACTACATATAGGATTTGACATTAATACCCTTTTAATTTAATTAATAATTATTTAAATTTAAAATATATTACACTTGACATCATATTAACCACAAGATCTTCTAATCTAATGGTTGAAAATTGGTCTCAATTTGGATTTGATAATTAGTTAGCAATTGATTGCATCCCATTGAGAATTGAGATGCAATCTCAGCCACCCATTCACAATCTTCGCGCGATGTCAACAGCGTCTGGTTTATGTCAACAGGGGGGTATTTTTGTCATTTCAGTTCTAAAATGTTTCAGCTGTATTCAAAACACGCCGCAAAACTCTCGAACATTTCTCTGAGTTCTCTCCCAAATTTCTTCTACAATTCTGCATCTTCTCTTCCCTTCGTCGCAATTCATCTCCTAATCTTAGACTTCGTTCAGTTTTCTACATCAATTAATTTCCAAAAATGAGGATCGAAGAAGTAGTTGAAGTTGAAGCACCGATTGTAGCCAGAAAAAGGCATTCCAAATCGGCGGTCGTTGAAGCGAATTCTTCAGGTTAAGAAATTGATTCAAATTTTAAGTATATTGCTTCGATTTTAGTGTATTAAAACAGATCTGGATTTGTTTTCTTCTGAATTCGATTTCTGCTGATTTTTTATTGTTGATTAGCGATGGTAGAATCGGAAGAGAGGGAAATCAACAAGGCTGCTGGAAAAAACGAAAGAGAACATGCATCTGCTTCCAGTTAAGGATTTGTTTAAATTTTTAAGATTATTGACATTTCATACAATAGCTATTGACATAGTTATGATAATAGACTTGTGTTTTCTATAAACAACATATACTTGTCATTGAGATGATATTGTATACTGTTGACATAGTGTATGCTTGTTTGGATTGTTGTTGACATTATAAACTTTAACAATTGATATAAAAGTAATAAGATAATTATGTTTGCTTTAAACATGATATACTTGTTATTGACATAGTGTATACTTATTAGAATCGTTGTTGACATAGTCAAATTGACATAATAGTAACCAGATAATTGTGTTTGCTATATATGAGATATACTTGTTATTGACATTGATTTATTATGTACTTTATCTATTGACATAATTTTAAGAATATACATGCACTTGCTGTCGATAGGGTATACTTGTTATTGACATAGATTTATTATGTACTTTATCTATTGACATAATCGTAATAACATGCATGCACTTGTTGTCAACAGGGTATACTTCTTATTGACATGATATCGTGTATAATTGATATTGATTTATTCTGTTTGATTTTAAAATTTTTAAGATTATTGACATTTTATATACTAGCTATTGACATAGCTATAATAATATATTGTTGACAGTAGTAGTGTATGCTTGTTTGAATAGGTGTTGACATAATTATATTGACATAGTGTATGCTTGTTTGAATGGCTGTTAGGATGGCTGTAGAAAACATACAAATGTTTCTAGGTCATGTTGTTGCTCATGGACCTTTTAGGGAGGAACGGCTCCCCTGTTTTGGTGTTGGTCTTGGATGGCTCTTGTAAGTTTATCTAGCAGTCATTGTCTACTTAATTATTTCAAAAATGCTTTTCTTAAGAGATAATGTATGCGGTGCAGCTGATAGTTTCATGATAGTTGAATGATTTACCATCTTGTTCAGTGAAATAGGAACTTCTCTGATTTTGCTGCTTTTTTGCTAGGTTTATTACTAGTTTCTTTCTGGGTGCAATCCCCTGGTATATAGGAGCTTTTCTACTGCTATGTGTCCGTATGGATGACAGGGAGAAGCCTGGACTCATTGCATGTGGCATAGCTGTAAGTCTTTTCAATCTCTACTAGAATCTCCTCAAGTGTCAATTCATGGATGTTCCCAACAGTTAGGGTCTTAGGGATGATGTGTAATCATATTTTGGTGTTTTATGCCTGTTTTTTATCCAGTGGATTTTGTAATTTTATTGTCTCTGAATAAGTATCTGAGGTTTCTCTTGTCAATCAATACCCCCTCCCACCAGTCATCATATGTGTTTTGCTTCTTGATGCAACTGCTTGAGTTGATATGCACTTGGAAGCCAAACGACTTCACTTGAATCTGTGGCCGACAAGTTTCTTCATTTGTCCAAGACGTTCCTTCAAGACAAGCCTGATACTTTTGATCACTGGAAAACAATATCTGAATCAATAGTTATTGCTGAAAAAGAAAAGGAAGTTCTTGAAGATTTGACTGAATTTCCAACTTTTAAATTTGGACATTTCTTTGATGAAGTAAGTACATCATTTTGTTTACATATGTTTCTCTGAGTTGACATTAGATTACTCCTACAGTTTATATACTAACATTGTAGAACTAATTTACAAGCAGTATGCAGAAGAAAGAAACAGAGAAAATATCCCTACATCGCCAGGTTATGATCCTAAAGGGGTGAGCCAATGAATCAGCCTCTCCTATCTCACCACCAGCTGCAAGCCCAATGGATGACGCACAAGTTGAAACGAACAAAGAAAAGCAACAGGAGAAAAGGAAAGAGAAAGTAGAGAATATTGTTAAAATAAAATAACTAAAACTAAGATTAAATAGTATATTGTTTTTATAAAATGACTGAATTGTTGTTGACATGGCTTGAAAGTGTAGTTGACATTTGGTTATAATTGTTGTTGACATGATTTGTACGTGTTGTTGACATGACTTATAATTGTTGTTGACATGGTTTCTATGTGTAGTTGACATGGCTTATAATTGTTGTTGACATGGTTCTATGTGTAGTTGACATGGCTTATAATTGTTGTTAACATGACTTATAATTGTTGTTAACATGGTTCTATGTGTAGTTGACATAGTATGTAACATAGTTGACATGGCTTGTACGTGTAGTTGACACGATATGTACCGTAGTTGACATGACTTGTATGTGCCGTTGACACGATATGCACCATAGTTGACATAATTATATTAGTTGTTGACATGACTAGTATATATAGTTGACATGATTTTTAATTGTAACTAACCTTAAAAACATGAATTATAATTGAGCATAATTAAATTATATGTTTAAGTAATCTTAAATTATATGACTACATCTCCATGTGTAAGTAATCTTAAATTATATAGTTGGATGGGTTTTAAAACTATTATTGTGGATTCTGAAGTTTGAACTTAGCAGTTATATCAAATGTTAATCAGTTCAACAAATTGTATTGAAATGTCAACAACCTATAACCAAATGTCAACAGCTTGTATAAAGTGTCAACAACTCAGAAAACAAATATTATAATTAATAAAGAAAATTATAAGATAGATGTCATTAGAGAGCAGAATCAAATATCAACAACTAATAAGATAATGTCAATAACTTTTAGTATATGTTAACAACTAAAAAACAACTCTGATTGTTGTTGACATGGCTTGTACGTGTAGATGACATGACTTATAATTGTTGTTGACATGGTTTCTATGTATAGTTGACATGACTTGTACGTGTAGTTGACATAGTATGTAACATAGTTGACATGGTTTGTACGTGTAGTAGACACGATATGTACCGTAGTTGACATGACTTGTATGTACCGTTGACACGATATGCACCATAGTTGACATAATTATATTAGTTGTTGACATGGCTAGTATATATAGTTGACATGATTTTTAATTGTAATTAACCTTAAAAACATGAATTGTAATTGTAATTACCCCTCCAGGCAGGACTGGGGCAGCCTGGACGCCCTCATCAGCGAGTAGCACGGAGGCAAGTCTGACTCCAACTTGTATTGAAATGTCAACAACTTATAACCAAATGTCAACAGCTTGTATAAAGTGTGTACAACTCAGAAAACAAATCTTAAAATTAAAAAAAAAAACAAAATCATACAATAGATGTCAATAGAGAGCAAAATCAAATATCAACAACGGGTCTTGTTAGGTTGAGATTTTTTAGCTTAATTGAGAAATGAGATGCATTTTCAGCCACTCATTCACAATTTTCGCGCAATGTCAACTACTCAAACATTATGTCAACTAGGGGGCATAATTGTCATTTTCGCGATGTCAACTACGGAGACAATATGTCAACTACGATGTCAACAACAAATGTTATTTATGGGAACCACGATGTCAACAACAAATGTTATACGTAGTTGACATAGATTATATAGGTAGTTGACATGCATAGTTGATATTAAAAAAGGGAGATAACTAAATCTTAGCAACTAATTTTCAAATGAGAAATATTACCAAACAACCAGAGTGCAAAATATTTCATGCTTTAATTTGGAGAAATAAAAGAGAGAGACACGTAACATTTGCCTCAAAAGCAGAATTCTTTACGTATTTTCCGTTCCTTTCATACTTGATAAATCATCCAACAACAATAAAAAATTTGTACATTTAACATTTCTTCAATATCGAGAATATCGAATATAAACAACTCGTATTAAAATGTCAACAACTAACAAATAACACTTATAATTGACATATCAATACCGAAAATATCGAATGTCAACAACTCGTATTAAAATGTCAACAACTAAAAAATAACACTTACAATTGACATATCAATACCGAGAATATCGAATGTCAACAACTCGTATTAAAATGTCATCAGCTAAAAAATAAGACTTATAATTCACATATCAATAGCCAGAATATCGAATGTCAACAACTCGTATTAAAATGTCAACAACTAAAAAATAACACTTATAATTCACATATCAATAGCCAAAATATCAAATGTCAACAATTAAAACAAAGTTGAGATATCACAGTTAACAGGAATATCATTATTTAGGTGAATCTCCATCCCCATCATCATCCATACATCAATCATTCAAGCAAGAAAAAACAACAAAAACAAAAAAAGCAACAAAATCCGAGGGGAAAGAGGAAGAATATGTATAAAAATCAATACAAAATCAATCGGATCAAGGTTGCTGCTATCAAAATCTAAACGAGAAAAATGAAATGAGATTAGAAATTAAATTACATGTGTGTCCAAATACGATCTGCGAATTCCAGAAAGCGCCGCCTTCGCCGGGAGGAGATTGCGGCAGAGCTCCCGCCGGCGACATTCTCCGACATGTGGACGCCGGTCGCGTAGGCGTTTCTCGCCTGAATCGCGTATTTCCGATCTTGCCTTATCCTCGTTCACGAATCTCTGAATTCCAGCTTCTCGAACCCCCATTCCCTGTGTTTTCCCTAAATTTCACCGAATTAGGTTTTCAATTAACGCGAATTGAACATTCAGATCATCAATTGATTCAATTCAGTTGCTGATTCAGCTTCTCGAATACCGCCATTTCCTCGACGGCGTCGAAAACGCCGATTCCTTCAGCTTCAACGGTGAAGGATCGAAGCGCGCTCGTGAAAGCTCTCTCCACCTATCCGGAATATCTAAGAAACAAAGCTTCCGATGAGAAATCAGCGAAATGACGAAGAATTTCGAAGGATTGATCTGGTTGAGAGAGAAGAATGATGATTGGATCACCGCATCGACTCTCTGGGTGGCCATCTTCTTCATCCCTAATTAAAACATAAAATTACTATTCTGCCCTTTCATATTAAATTAATCTAAAAATATTTATTGTGTGGCAAAATCTGGACCACTCATTTAATAAAAATGAGTGGCTGATATTGCATCTCATTTCTCAATTAGCCTAAAAAATCTCAATTGATCATGGACCTATATAATAGGGGTTGTGATCAATTGAGATTATTTAGGCTAATTGAGAAATGAGATGCAATATCAGCCACTCATTTTTATTAAATGAGTGGTCCAGATTTTGCCACACAAAAAATATTTTTAGATTAATTTATTATAAAAGGGTAAAATGGTAATTTCATAGTAATTAAACTTGAACAGCAACTCCCATCTCTTACTCTCTGCTTCTCGATCTCTCTCTCCATCTCTCATTTCTCTCTAGCCGCTGCGCCTCTCTCTCGTTCCTGGCACCACAGTGCCATTGCTGCTCGCCGAAGTCAGCCCCTCGCGTATCTCTCTCTCGTTTCTTTTCTTTTCCGGCGTTTCACAACGCCATCGCTGTTTCCTGCCGGCGTACCCTCTCAAATCGATGAGGAAGGTTTGGGGAAGGAGAAGAAGCTAAGGGGAAAAATCGATGAGGTTCGTGAATTCGCGAAGAAAATCATGAGAGAGAAGGAATCGGAGCTGTGGCGGCAATCGACGCTTGAATCGGAGGATTTACTCTCTAGCTCTCTCAGATCTGGTCAATCCGACGAGGAATTCATCATCGACGTCGTGATCTGCTTCATCCTCGCCGGAAGAGACACCACGTCAGCGGCGCTGATGTCGTTGCTAAATTGATTGCGCTGCCGTATTCGGTGGTTAGTTGTTTTCTCTTTTCCCCTAATTTGATTAGGTTTTGCTGATTCATCTCCAATTGTTTATATTATCGGTTACAGTAAAATGCAGTGATGCAATCTAGCAAATTTGGTTGTGCATTCTTCTTCACGATTAGGTTGGATTGATTTGGAATTATTTGAATTCATGAAGAATGCTAATTCCTTCGTACTCCTTTAACTTTGGTAGTTATTAGTAGTATTTAAGTTTTTGAGGTTCAATTTGATAAAATTTTGTATCACTGAATTGAAATGCTAGTGTGTGTTTGTGTGTGTGCGTTTCTCCCCAATTTTAATCATTTTGTTGTGATGAACTTGATTGAATTGAAAATATTTTCCAACACAGAGATTGTGATTGGGGATTTGATGTGGCAGGCTGATTTTGAGGATGCGTTGACAATTGATATTCTCGGTATCCAAATGTGAATTATAAGTGTTATTTTTTAATTGTTGACATATTAATACGAGTTGTTGACATTTGATATTTTGGGTATTGATATGTGAATTATATGTGAATTATAAGTCTTATTTTTTAGTTGTTGACATTTTAATTCGAGTTGTTGACATTTGATATTCTCGGTATTCAAATGTGAATTATAGTAAGTGTTATTTTTTTAGTTGTTGACATTTTAATACGAGTTGTTGACATTTGATATTCTCGGTATTGATATGTGAATTATAAGTGTTATTTGTTAGTTGTTGACATTTTAATACGAGTTGTTGACATTCGATATTCACGGTATTGATATGTGAAAAATAAGTGTTATTTGTTAGTTGTTGACATTTTAATACGAGTTGTTGACATTCGATATTCTCGGTATTGATATGTGAATTTTAAGTGTTATTTTTTAGTTGTTGACATTTTAATACGAGTTGTTGACATTCGATATTCTCGCTATTGATATGTGAATTATAAGGGTTATTTGTTAATTGTTGACATTTTAATAGGAGTTGTTGACATTCGATATTCTAGCTATTGAATGTGAATTGAATAGGTTGTTTTTATTCAGTAAAGTTTCTTGTTGATTTCTTGTCTTTTATTGCTCCTTCCATTCTATATAATCATTAAATTCTTTGTCTCTCAACAAAACTAGTAAAGGTTGTGTTCTTGTGCAACATTTCATTCGATACATACAAATTCAAAATTATGGAGTATGGGAGAGATGGCTTCTCTTTGAAGTTACGCAGAGGTATGTAATCTCTTAATTTGTATCTCACAAAAAAAGTAAATGTATGATGATTCATTCAGTTTAATTAATCAATCAATTGTCTAGTGTAAATTAATGATGTTTGAATTAATGGCAGCATGGAGAAATGGATGAATTGGGGCAGAAGCTGTTGTACATGAGCCTGGAACTGGAGAAGCTGAAATTAGAAGCGATGAAAGAAATGCAGAAAAACAAAGAATACGTGAACCAACTGATCCAGCTCTAGAAATGCGCCATCGAAGAGCGAGACTAAACAAAATCAATTATTGATTCGTTTATGGAATTGGAAGTTTTAGGGTTTGGATTATCAATTGTGTTGGATGTGAGCTGGATTAGGGAATCAAGTTTTTTATATGACAAATAAATGACAAACCATTTGCATAAACCGTCATTGAAGATGTTGAAATCAGCTATATAATTCATGTCAACTATACGCATATAATGTCAGCTAGTGTACAATCCATGTCAATTATATATATAATCCATGTCAACTACATACATATAATGTCAACTACAATCCATGTCAACCGCATACATATAATGTCAACTACATATATCTACATACATAGAGAAAGCAATTGAAAAGACAAATAAACCTCATAGGCATTGTGGAAAATGTCATAAAGTGAACGATCATAATGCCAGAAGTTGTGGCAAAGAGAAGACATAATTGTTCTTTTTTAATAATCAGAGTTGTTTTTTAGTTTTTGACATATACTACAAGTTTTTGACATTTTCTTATTAGTTGTTGATATTTGATTTTGCTCTCTATTGATGTGTATTGTATGATCATCATACCAGAACTTGTGGTAAAAAGGAAAAAAAAAAGAAAAAAAATACTTGTTCATTTTTAATTATAAGATTTGTTTTTTGAGCGGTTCACACTATAAAAGTTGTTGGCAAACTGTTGACATTTTGCTATAAGTTGTTGACATTTGATATGCATTGACACGTATTGTATGACCACGATGTCAGAACTTGTGTCAAATAAAAAAATTAAGATACAATAGTTGTTATTTTTTAATTACTAGAATTATTTTTGAGTTGTTAACACTTCATACAAATTGTTGACAAGCTGTTGATATTTTGCTATAAGTTGTTGACATTTGATATGCAAGCTATTGACATGTGTTGTATGATCATGATGTCAGAACTTGTGTCAAATAAAAAATATTAAGATAAAATAGTTGTTATTTTTTAATTACAAGAATTGTTTTTGAGTTGTTGACACTATATACAAGTTGTTGACATTTTTATATAAATTGTTGACATTTGATATGAAAGCTGTTGACATGATACCAGAACTTGTTTCAAATAAAAAAATTAAGAGAAAATAGTTGTTCTTTTTTTAAATTTTAAGAATTGTATTTGCGTTGTTGACATTTCAATACAAGTTGTTGAACTGATTGACATTTGATATATATTACTTACTACTAAGTTCAAAAGTCAGAATCCACAATAGTAGTCCATGGTTTGTGTTGGAAGTGCAGGTTTTGGGAAGAAGCCTTCAGCAACCCAAAATTTGATGAGTTTAGAGGCACATATCTCACAATCTTCCGAGAATGCACCCAGGTAAAGGAAACAACCTTGAAGTCTAGCGGGCAAGTAAATGTAGCTGAGAACCAAGATCTCCATGTAGGAACCCTCCCCCATTGCAGCATCAGCTGTATTTTCTTCAATCCTTTTCTAGAAATCAATATTTTCTATCTCCTAATGAGAAGACCACCAACCACAACCAGTGACAGGGGAAGACCTTTCCATTTCTCGACGATCAATCTTCCAATTTCCTTCAAATGAGGAGGGCAATGCAATGTAACATCATCATTATCATTTTTCAGCATATCACCGAAGGTAAGATAACAGAGCAACTGCTAATTGTGCTCCAACCCGAGCAGCTGCATCTCATGAAGTAAACTAGATTTTTTGAAAATTTTATCAGCGACCTCCCGAAGCCTAGTGGTGAGAAGAATCCAACTGCCATTCCCCTTATCCGGCAAGGTGTGCGCGATCCGATCCCAAGCATTAGTGTCCCATACATCATCCACGACGATTAGAAACTTGAGATTGTAAAGCTCCTAATGCAGGCACTGGAGCAACGTCTGCTCGTCGCCCTAGGTGGCATAGTGGTCTGATTGGTAGTTTTTACTCTCCATGATTACTAGCAGTTCATGACCTCAACTATAATTCATTTTCTACTGTTGAATATCAAATGAACTTAGTAAATTTGTTAAATTTAGTCATGCATCAAAAACATTATTCCGATATTTCATACTGAGAAACATGTTTTTACAGCGGAACGAAATTAATTGATATCAAAATCATAAAAATAAAAAAATAAAAAAACACTTTGACAAACTTTTAGTAGCCAACTTCATTGAGGACTTTCATCAAACAGTTGGCAGAAAGATGCCACTTACATATGTCAACAGTATACAATATCATGTCAATAGCTATTGTATAAAATGTTAATAATCTTAAAAATTTAAACAAATCCTTAACTGGAAGGCGATGTTTGTTCTCTTCCTTTTTACCAGCAGCAATATTCAATTCCATCTCTTCCGGTTTTACCAT
>NC_062970.1:13834201-13849201 GCF_023119035.1 Salvia hispanica
GTTGTTTAAGATAATATTAAAAGAGGAATTAGCTACAATTATATTCAAGCAAAGAGAAAAAAAGGGGTTAAAGCATGAAGAATGTTGAAATTTGGGTCACGTTTTCTTTCAATTTTCAGCCCTTTCAATGTGTGCTGCTTTTGGTAGTTTGGAGAATGGAGCTTTAGTATTTTTAAACAAAATCTTATCTGAATAGAGGTTTAAATAAGTTGACGCTAATATGCTAGTTGTTCGATGAAAGCACCAAATGATACAATAAGGAGAGTTGATTTTGAATCAACGTAATCTAATTAACTCAAAAAAAAAAAAAAATTCTAAGAAATATATTGGTGACAGATAAAATTATTTTAATATATTTTGGTAATTTTAATTTATAAGATGCTAGTGGTAATAAACAAATTTTAATTAGGAGTGTAATTCAGTGTATTTCTCACATTTATATAGTGAGTGGGGGTGTGATTTAATAATAATTACGTATATAATAGTACTAATATTATTATAAGAGAATTTCTTTCAACTCGATCTAGTGTGCCACAACTCAACTTTAGCCATTTTAAAGCCATACTTTTTTCCCCCGAAGAATGGTTAAAGATTAAGAAGCCGTAAGATAAAGTGTAAAGAATGAAACTTTAATTTTAGATCTATCGTTTTAAATAAAGATATCAAATTTCATTGAAAAAAACAAGGCTGGCAAATTTGTATATCTATGTTTATTGTGTCACTAAGGGCAAGGGTAAGCGCAACCACACTTCTTAAGCATGTACTAGTGTATTTTACCACTCAAACACTGCGTTGTGGGCCGTTGAGCAGGTTGTGCTCTCATGTTAGGGTGTGTGAAAAAATGCCAATCAATTTTCCAACTAGAACGCTACATTGCATTACTTTAAATTCTAGTGTTCAATTCATTAGTTCTCAAAGGTTGTGGATAGTGCTAAAAAATACATGTACTATATAACATAAGTGTTCAATTATCCTAACAAAATTTATACCTCAATGATGCTCTACTCTAGCTAATCTTCTTACTCACCCCATTTAATATATCAAGGGAAAATAAAAACAAAATTTATACCTCAAATACTCTAGCTAATCTTCTTACACACCCCATTTAATATATCCAGGGAAAATAAAACTATAAGTACATTTAATATTAAAATTAATGTACTCCTATTGTAATTAAATTAATAGTTCCTCAAGAATGATGCAGTGATATGCACATGCTATTGAGTCTATGTACTTAGTTTGTACAACAATTCCTCATCGAAATATGCAGTTTTTACTTTTTATTTATTTCCATTAGAAAATACCACTACTACTATATTCATTAATTGCTGCCATTCTGACCACTTCAACATTTGAGTCCCCAGAGTTCATATGTGAGAAGTCAGAGTTTGTGGACCAAATTTTGATATATGTCCTATCATCTACCTAATTTTCTTAACCAATTAGTAGCTACATATACATATAGTATGTTTTATTTATACACACACTATATTATATGATTTGGGTTGTGTCTGTACTTGTGAAATGGACAATAACATTGATTGCAGTGATATAAGAACATGAGCCATATGATTATTTTGACTATTTTAATTTATTTATTGTTATTGATCATCTTGGTTGATTGTGAGAAGATCTTGCCATCTTAGTAATCAAGATGAAACAAGAAATTAAGCAGACAATAAAGTCCAAAGTCAGTAACAAATACCCACTGAAAGGCTCATGTATATATATATTGTCTTCCTAACCACTGCTAAACTTGTCCTTACATTAATAAATAGTAATAAAACTAAATTTATAGTTCAACATCATTTGGTAAAAGCATGTTCTTGATATTAAATCTACAATCGAAGTCAAGAATGGAGTCCAAGTTCACACTCCTCTTTGATGACTACTGTTGTCGGATAATGTTGGAATGTGTGTTGTTCATTATTTTAGTTCATTTTCGTTCGTTCGTTGATATTTTATGTAATGTTTTTGATAAATAGTTCGTTTTTGTCGATGCAAATGATATATTTTTTCGAACTGCCATTTTATTCTCACCAATTTTTAACTTTGAGCATTTATTTACAAAAAAAAAATCATGCTAAATAAATATGTTGAGATCTGCTCAGAAGGCTTTATAACAAAAGAGGGTTATTCAAATAAAACTTTGAAAGCATGATCTTTATTGAATCAATATGAGGCAAATTTGAGACTTAATTAGGTTTCGTTATGTTTGATAAAAAAACTTTATATTACGATACATACACTCAAATATAAATTAATTTAGGATATCATTCATCATTTCATCTCCAATTAGAGTTTGTTAACATATACTCTAATTATGATTTACTGATACACAATTCGACTAAATGAGAGTGTGTGTATGTGTGTGTGTGTGTTATATTGATAGTGAAGTTTGAACAAACAATGTACTATAATCATGACAACAACTCGATTTGAAATTTTAGCCCTACTTCACACAGTCAAACTCAGTAATAATAATTTGCTTTCCCTTTCTAATCTATTGAATTGATCGTATAACGAATTCAAAAAGAAGGGACAAAAAATTCAAATGTCCATAATAGCATTGACAAATATCAAGGTAAAAGAACACTTTCACAGCACATGTATTTTGCTTATATTTTTCCTATAAAATTGTTAGTATATTTCGGTAGACGTAGCTCGATACATATAGTTCGCATTATTATATTAAGGTACACGGCACGCCTAATATATGTGGTCCGTATTTTATGTTTGGGTGGGCCTCAGCCCAACCATGTTTTAAGACTAATGAACTTTTTATTCCTTTAGATATGCATTGAGACTAATTAGAGATGCATTGAGACTACTCATCTCTGGTGGATGATAATTGACGTATGATGTCTTGCTGATCGTTTATTTCTGAACTGTTTTTATACTATTAGTTTGTCAGCTTTTTAGTTTAAGCGAGTCCCCTACAATAATGAATGTAAAAATGTAGAGGAAAAGGTGCAGGAGAATTGAAGAGAGGTCCCAATATTGAGGAGTTGATAGTAACCAGACTTGGGCAAAGATAAGAGCAATTTCATCAATTTCTTTTGCCATACATATTCCCTGCGTGACTCAAATTATTATCAACCACCCCTCCATCATTATTTAATTTTTGAAAAATTAAAACTCCCCATAGTATGAAATCGTTTAAATCAATAAAAAGTTGAAACTTATATTTATTTGATTTCCAATGCAAAATATGGTTTAAATAAATGCGAAGCATTTGGTTGAGTAGGTTAGACGTGTCTCCATCTTCATGTAATGCCAAATATAAAATTCTAAAATATATCTAAATTTGTGACAATAATGTGTGTTAGTGTTTTTTTCGTGAAAAAAGATCTGATTGGGTTTGGGCCGTACAATGTGGTCCATTTTAACGTGGTCCAACAGATCCTATGTCTTAATCGTCTTGTCTTAATATTATTCAATTTTCAAACTAACGTTTGGAATTTTAGTATTTAACACCTGTATTTTATTTTATTAAATGCCACAGTTGTTATAGATAATTAATTGTGGTCATTGTCGCAAGGATTATTATAAACTCTTTTATCATATAATGTTATTCAACGAAAAAAAACAGACAAGAATACAGATTCATAATTAATACGAGTACTGTGTATTGAACAATTAAAACATGACTTATTGTGTAATTCCTTTCTTCAATATGGTCGAGTTCTGCAAGAAAATCTATTATACTACTTTACAATATTCTACATGTGTATGAGTAGAAATAATTCTCGGTACAAACTCGTCCAATAAAGAGAGCTAGGAAATCACTATTCAAAATGAGTATTTTGTTTGACAAAATAATTCAGTTTCTAACGTCCCAACATCGGTCTCCAACACCCGAATCTAACCGAGTCGCCTAAGACGAAGATATTCCAAGACCATTGAGCAGTGGCGTATCCAGAATTTATGGTTTAGGGTACGAATTGTACAATAAATAATTACGAGATACTATAATATAACAAGAATTTTTATTTGATGTACGAGTTGTATTAAAAATAATATTATATAAAATAATAAAAATAATAGTATAATATAAAAAAACAAAGCTATTAAAAAAAGTAAGAATTTTTTTTAGAATTATGAGTCTTATTATAAGTAATACATAAATGATCAAATATAGTAATAGAATATTATATAGAAAATCAAAGCAATTAAAAAAATAGGCATAATATGAAAAATAAAATAATTAGAACATACTACCAACTATCTAAAAAAGAAAATAGAAGTGCAAATAATTACATAACTAAAAGAACTACTCCCTCCGTCCCAGATAATTTGACCCAATATTCTATTTCGGTCCGTCCCAGATAATTTGACCCATTTTACTTTTACCATTTTTGGTAGTGGACCATATATTCCACTAACTCATTACTACTCACATTTTATTATACAACTAATATATAAAAGTAGGATCCACATCCCACTAACTTTTTCAACTCATTTTTCATTACATTTCTTAAAACTCGTGCCCGGTCAAAGTGAGTCGAATTATCCGGGACGGAAGGAGTAATTTCATAACTAAAAAGAAAAAGAAAACGTGAGTTTAGAAGAAAAACAATAGAAGCGCATATGGAGTAGTAATCATAACTTACAGTACAATAAAAAAACATAAAAAAGAAGAAAAAATATTAAAAATTTCTACTTTTGTGGCCTTGCAGAGTCGAACACGGGACAAGTCGAAATGTGCAACTAAATACCACTGGAGCAACCATGACTTACATAATTATGTACTAAAAATAGTATTAATAGTATGAATTTTCCCCTTGTTCCCACATAAATACGCCACTGCCATTGTGCCGAGACACGTCGATGCCCTCGACGTACCTTGAGAGATGCCTCTAAAAAAATGTTATTTTTGTCCAATTAGCCAAATAAGAGTGCTTGAAATTACTATACAACTTTAAACCTAAATCTTCTTCTACAAAGCCCAAAACCAACTCTTATTTTTCAAAACCCAAAATCATTTCGAAGTCAAATACTGTATTTACTACTATCATAATAAACCCAAAGCTCGAGTCCAATCCCACATTCAACCATGATACTTGAGGCCGTCCTACATGACTACCTATTTTTCATGGTAAATTTTTTTATGTAATCATGTTAATACATATTCGATATCTAACTATCTAAGTGAAGATTTTTGTTAAGGATGAAGTTATAAATTTATAATATTGTTTGCCATATAGTATTATTGCTATTATGCTATAAGCCTTTCCGCTAAATTTCCCTTCCCGTTTCTTTTAGTTGGTGGTAGGGACCGCCTTTTAATTAAATCTTAAGTATTCAGTGAAAATTCATAATCTCGAATTTTTTATGGATAATTAGATAAATCTCACTTGCAGCAAATCTATTAGCATTCGTGATACCAAGTAAAAAGAAGTTCAGCACTTACATTATCCATGTGCTTTTGAGCATGATCCATAAGTTTTAAGCAATAAGAAATTCAATACCTACACTATAGCATTTGCGAAATGGATATTTGACTTCTAGTCTATACAAACACAAAGACATAGCGAGAGAACTAATTATAGTGAGGCAGGAAATATATAGACAATATTATCACGAATATTGTATGCGAATTCAAATGCTTAACTCAAATCAAGGGATGAATATATATAGTACTTGAGTTCCCTAGACCCTATCTCGTCATATCCAATACTCCATGCGTTCCATAATAATGGAGCCATTTCTTTCGACGCGCAATTTAAGAAAGATTGTGTCAAATAAGTTAAGTAAATGAAGAATAAAGTAAGAAATGCAAAAAATATAAAAATGAAGAGAGAAGAAAAGTAAGAGAAAATAATCTGATAAGAAATATGTTAACTTTACTTTAAAACAAATTGAATTAATTATTATGGAATGTGCAATATGTACAATTATTATGTTTTAAATGGTTATCATATCTTAAATTAGCCCGAAAGATTCTTATATTAATTGCAGATAAATTAATTACAGCTATCTGTATGAATATTGAATATAATCCATTACGTGTCACGGTGTCATCAACAATATGTAGGATCGATACCTATCTTTCTTTTTTATGAGGTTGATTTCTCAAAATTCTAGCTCTTTGTTACAATTTTTTTTTCTATATGTAAAACTGATTCACATCTAAATATATGCTGCACTAGAGGTGGTCAGGTGGAGCCGTGTAGGTTAACCATAAGATATTACATTTTTTTCCAAATTTCAAAAAAGGTCAAATTGCAACTAAAATGTCTTAAGTTTTCACAAAATGGGACCTTGTTTCTCTGTTCCTTAAAATCTAAGATGTTGAAAAAAATCCAAAATATAACTCTATATATTTTTATTTATATATATATATATAGAGTCTCATTATCCATATATCCACTCTTAAAGACCGAACCATCGAACCCTGCCAAATTAGGGCTTTTAGATCTAGTTTTTTTATGGATAAGATACAGAAATTTATAAATTATTTTCGCCTTCATCACGAGCCTATTTTAATTCATCCGAAGGTAATTAAGTCATACTAACATGTTACGAAGATTTAACTTCGTTCCAGAATATATTACTTCATTCTAGTAGGTTTTTACTTCATTCCAGTAGGTTTTTACTTCATTCCAGTACGTAAATGTGGTTTCGCCGTTGCGCGCCGTTCTTTCTCTCTACAATATCTATCACCACCACCATGGCGCTAATATTGGTTCAATAAACACATGGAATAATGTAATAAATATTGGAATGAAGTATGTGTAGAAGCATTTGAAATACTACTGGAATGAAGTAAAAATCTTATCCAATGAAGTAATAACGTTTCTGAATGAAGTAATAAACTCACTTGAATAAATTGCATTTTTAAATGTTAATCAAGCAAAAACCCACGTCAATGAATTTGAATGAAACATATGTTGAATCATTTCAAAACCTACTGGAAGCAAGTAAAAACATGTTGTAGTTTCAAGGTATTAGGTACAGAATGAAGTAATAAACCTATACAATGAAGTAAAATGAGCTAGTAATGAAGCAGAAAAAATTTTCACAGCAGCACATCTCATCAAAAAAACTAGATCTAATGGCCCTAGATTTGGTCTCTAGTTCGGTCTTTAAAATTGGTTCGACATTGATCACAACTCTATACCAAGTAAAATAGAGTTGTGATCAATGTCAAACCAATTTTAAAGACCGAACTAGAGACCAAATCTGGGCCATTAGATCTAGTTTTTTTGATGAGATGTGCTGCTGTGAAAATTTTTTCTGCTTCATTACTAGCCCATTTTACTTCATTGTATAGGTTTATTACTTCATTCTGTACCTAATACCTTGAAACTACAACATGTTTTTACTTGCTTCCAATAGGTTTTGAAATGATTCAACATATGTTTCATTCAAATTCATTGACGTGGGTTTTTGCTTGATTAACATTTAAAAATGCAATTTATTCAAGTGAGTTTATTACTTCATTCAGGAACGTTATTCCTTCATTGGATAAGATTTTTACTTCATTCCAATAGTATTTCAAATGCTTCTACACATACTTCATTCCAATAATTTATTACATTATTCCATGTGTTTATTAAACCAATATTAGCGCCATGGCGGTGGTGATAGATATTGTAGAGAGAAAGAACGGCACGCGACGGCGAAACCACATTTACATGTACCGGAATGAGGTAAAAACCTACTGGAATGAAGTAAAAACCTACTAGAATGAAGTAATATATTCTGGAACGAAGTTAAATCTTCGTAACATGTTAGTATGACTTATTTACCTTCGGATGAATTAAAATAGGCTCGTGATGAAGGCGAAAATAATTTATAAATTTCTGTATCTTATCCATAAAAAACTAGATCTAAAAGACCCTAATTTGGTAGGGTTCGGTGGTTCGATCTTTAAGAGTGGATTTGTGAATAATGGGACTCTCTCTCTATATATATATTTAGGTGTTTATTATAAGGAATTCTTGTATTCATCTAATGAGCGCAGCGGAAATTGCATACAAGAATAACAGATCTAGATTCATAATCATATTGCAAGTTGAGCATGTAAAACACAACGGAATTAAATCTTACTTGTTGTGTCGTTATCTTCCATTGATTGTACGAATCCTGCAAGATGAATATATCCACCACTATCGAGGTCCACGTGTATTCTGATCCGATGCAGGAACAATTCCTCGGTACAATCGTTCTATAAAGAAAGCTAGGAATCTCTTGTTGAACGTACGTATTATTGCGCCGCTTTATTCTCTCAGATAATTAGGTTTTCTATATCTTTTGTTCTCTACAATAGAGCATATATATAATAGAATAATTGTAACATTGGGCCAAGCCCAATAGAATTATTTCCTATTAATCTAATCTAATACATTTTTTTTCAATCTCCCACTTGGACTAGCATTAGATATAATACGCAGCTCTAACTTTGTACCCTTGAGCGAATCAACAATACACTGAAAGTGTGACCCTTTAGGCCCCCATTATCGACGACGATCAAACCGAAGTCTGCACAAAACTCCTAGACTGCGTTGGCAGCGTAGCTCGATATATGAAGGACGTTTACGTGAATTCGGTAAACAAGCCTTTACACAAAGTTTATAGTAATATCCTTTCATTCACGAACCACCCGATTGAGCCTAAGATTTGTCACGTGTCATCCAAATAGCTCAATCACTTTATCTCATATTTATTAAATGACCCATTCTATCATATTCAATTACTTTAATCGAATATATCTTTGCATTGGCCAATGACTTAGTGGTCAAGTAATATAGATAATTTGAGTGTTCAGTGGTTTGGCAGTAACTTAAGAGAGGTCCTAACATCCCTGGTGAGGAATGAGTGATCGAGTGAATACAACAGTTGGGAAAGTAAAGGGCTATCTTGACGAACTGACAGATTGATTAGGTGGAGGAAGGGAAAGGGCCTATTTGGAGGTGTGCAGCCTGTTGGATTGACCTCAATCTTGTGGGGACGGTTGCCTAAAAGTTGAAACTAGTTCATGCATATGTGTCTATGTGTTTTCTTTTTAAGTGTTTGTTATTTGTGCATTAGTTGTGTCTAGGTCTAGGAGTCTGTTTAGAGTCTAAAGAGTTGGTCAGGGGATAACCATGCTTTGGAATTCGCCTTATTCTTTTCTTGTTTTTATACTTGAGGACAAGTATGGTTTAAGTGTGAGCAGTTTGATAAGGCTAATTCCGTGCATCGGTTATGTGGTAGAAAAACACTTTATTTTGCTGGGTCTAACGCAATTTTTAAGCCAGGTGTGTGAAGGAGACGCTAGATCCAGGGAAAGCTGGAGACAATGGACTACCAGAGGAAATTGAAGGAAAGTGAGCAGAACTGAAGGGAAAATAATGGCTAGAAGAAGGAAGTCAATAGCTGAGGGCAACAAAGACTATTTATACCTCGCTGGGCCCACTTCAACGCCTATAAATAAAGGAGCATGCATCACACGCCAAATACGATTTTGCTCTTAGCTCACACATTCACACACATTTGAAAAATGGGAATTCTGGGGTAGTTTAGGGTTTCTAAGGGTTTCATCTTCAGAGAAAGTCATTCGTAACACCGTCCTTGCGAAGGGCGAAGATACAATCTATTTACATTCTGTTTTTGCACTTTATTTCGTTCGAACTTCATCGTTTTAGAAGTCGATTTGGTTGTTGCTATTTATGTTATGTCGGCGTTTATCTTGTGTTGATTTACGTTGATTCTGTGTTTGTTTGAAGTTTTATTTCGGCAGTTACATGTTAATCTCTGTTTTGGACAATTTTGTGCTTGATCTGGGGAATACGGCTGTGGATCTGAATTGTTGTTGCTGATTGGTGGTTGTTTGTTGAATCTGAAGCTATGGATTTACTTTTGGTCGGAGTTTGTGTCGGATGCTTGGATCCGGAGTGGATTTAGCATCCGAGGTTGGATCTGAACAGGGGAATCAAGTTGTGCATGGATTTCGAACTCTTTTGCTCTCTTTGCAATTTACTCCGTCTAGTAGCCGTAGATCTGTTTAGTTTTTAATTGTTCTTCGTTAAATTGCTTAAATCTAGTCTGCTTTGTTTTCCGATTCCGTTTCATCTCTGTTTCTACTGAGTTTTTATGCAATTTGATTTGAAGAAGATGATGTCGCTGTTAGTTAGTACTTTAGTTAGTTGTTTTCCAGCTTTTCGTCCGTACTCTACTTTTTCAGCAAATGGTCCCCACCGTCAGTTTATTTCCCAGGTCTAGGTAATTTAGAATAGTTTCTTAGATCTAGTGATTGTCTTGTTTTCCAGTTTACATGCATGATTTCTGTTCTGCCTAGATCTAGCTGTTAGCATAGAAGATTTCACTCAAGTTAGTCTAATTTCCTCAACCCAAAAATGCGTGGCAGCAGCCAACCCAAAAATAGTCCCGAATCCTTGAGCATGTCTAATTTCGCATCCATCTATGTGGGATCGATCCCTACTTCCCTGTGCTAATTTTAGTATACGTGGTTGAGGGTTTTTGAAGAGGTATTCTGTGTGTCCGACGACCGAGATCTTCCAACGATCCGTGAGTTCCTAGACCTTGTGATCTAGTGGATTCACTGGACCCAGGAGACTTGTTATTCTTTACTGTGCACACAGTCTAAACAACTCTGCATTTCGTAAAAGCGAGCTTCAAATGGCGCCGTTGCCGGGGATGGATGGCGTTTATTGTTATTGTCTTTGAGGATTTGGTGTAAATAGTTTAATTTCTGTTATTTTGTGTTTCTTGACAGTTTATGAACACGGGCTTCCATTCTGGAAATTGGGCTAGTTCATCTGGGTCAGGGAGCGGCCGATACAAGTGGCAAGTCAAAGAGTCTACGTCCACTATCATCACCAGTTCGGGTTTAAGGACAGTGGACCCATTTCCGTTCGAATCAGAAAGTGAGGAGTGGAATTCGTCAGGAAAAGAGGACCCAAAGTCGTCAACAGAAACAGAGCATTTCGAGACTGAGGAGGAGGAAAACCCAAATATGGCTCATTTAGTAGATCCCGATCCAGAGATAGGGTCACTCACCGCACATCTAGACGGTGAACCCGCCCATGCTATAGTCTCAAACCCGCGTCGGAGGTCTATTGATATCAAGACAAATGTGCTCGAAGTTTTGCCCACATTCTCTGGACGAAGGAATGAATGTCCTTACGAATTCCTAAACGTGTTTAGTAAGCTGTGTAGCATTCAAAAGCGACCCAACGAGGCAACTGAGGAGGACTACCGTTTGCGTGCAGTTCCGTTTGCCCTCAAGGGGGAGGCTAATACTTGGCTGCTGAGGCTCCCACCAGACTCGATTAACACATGGAAGGACTTCAAGCTGGAGTTCTTGGATTATTTTTTCCCCGTCCAACAAGACGAATGCCTTGAAGAAGGAGATCCAGGAGTGCAAGCAAGAATATGATGAGTCTCTGAGCTCTTATTGGTCCCGGTTTAAGGGACTGTTGGATGCTTGTCCGAACCATAGGATGATTGAAGCGGAGACTTACTATCTGTTTTACGAAGGTGCAAACCCTGAGTCAAAGGACTTGATGAATTCCTCAAGCGGGGGAAATTTTACCAAAAATAAAGCAAGTGAAGCCAGAGAAACTTTGGGAAGATTGATCGAGGCGAAGAAGGCCTATGATAACCCGCGGAGCATATTGAGGAGGGGGTCAGCCAATGCAGTAACGGAACAAGATGACAAGAAGGTGGAAGACATGATAGATAAATTGGAGAAAGCACTACTGAATGCAATTGAGAAGTACAACCCTCATGCTCCATCGGAAAATGAGAAACCCCCTGGTCCGGAGGAAAGACAACTTCAGCCTTATTATGGTCAACCGTGTGAAGGGGAATGCCAAGCCCAGGCAAATTCAATGGGAAGCTGGAATCCGGATGGAAGTTGGAACCAAGGAAGACAAAGGGATGCCCCATGGAGGACTCACCCCAATTTTAGATGGACTGACAATGATCAAAGTCAGCCACCCCCACTGCAGCTCACGAATTATGCACACCCTCCAGAGAGGCAGTCCAACTGGCCAGGAAAAAATCAAGAGGGGCAATTGCAACTGGGGTACAGAAATCAGGACCATACTAATTGGGGAAATAGGAATCAGAATAATCCAGGGAGCTCCTATATACCACCTCACCAGAGGAATAACCCAGGGAACTATCAGAATTCTCAACCAAATCACCAAGAGAATCAGGGGTCTAGCAACAAGTACAATACCCACCAAGGAAATCAGGGGAACTATCGACAACCCCAAGGACAATACCAAGGTCAAGGATAAAATTCTAACCAATTCAACTCCAGGCCACAAAGGAGTCTGGAAGACATGGTCCACGACCTAGTGAATTCACAGCAGTTCATGCAGAATAACTTGCATTCCAATAACGACGTGGTGCACAAATTACAAGACGCTCAGTCGGAACAAAAAGCCGCCATGGACATGATGGCAAAACAGCTGTCCCAGATCGCAGTTTCTTTGAATGAGATGCGGGGAAATGAAGGAAAACTTCCTGCCACGGTCAAGCCACCATACCGAGCAAACATTAGTCACATCACCTTGAGGTCTGGGCGGGGCTATGAAGGACCAACGCTGGAGATTGATGAAGAGGTACCCACACAGGCAAGTAAGGGGAAGGAAAGTCAAGTATTTCAAGGAGATAGCCCTAGACCCAGAGAAATTCCTGTTCATGATGACCTCCAGAAAGGAGATTTAGGGGGATCTATACCTCGATCAACCGATCCATTTTTCCTAGATCCAGAGCCTGAGTTAGTAAGTAAGGAAGGAAGTAGGGAAGCTGGTGAAACCCAAGCTGGGAGTTCTACAAATGCAGTGAAGCGAGCAAAACCATTTCCATACCGAGGGGAAGCAAAGAAAAAGAACGATGATACAGAGGATCTCATGGAGATTTTTAGCAAGTTGGAAATCAACCCGCCCTTCTTGCAAGCCCTGAAGATGCCTGCCTTCAGCAAGTTTACCAAGGAATTCATAGCTGGGAAGACTAAACCCGACGGGAAGATTGTGATCGGGGAGAACGTGTCTGCTGTGATACAAAAGAGAAGGATGCCCTCGAAATGCACAGACCCAGGTATGTTCACATTACCCATTTCTCTAGGGGACATCAAAGTCGAGCATGCTATGTGTGATCTAGGGGCGTCTATAAATGTTTTACCGCTTTCGATCTACAAGAAGCTGACAGGGGTTAGGATGGTCGCCACCAAGGTGGTAATCCAGTTAGCAGATAGAACTTGCATTTGTCCTGAAGGTGTGTTGGAAAATGTCATAGTTAAGGTACATGATTTTCTATATCCTGCTGATTTCTATGTTATCAAAATGAATGATAATGAGTCTGCTGAGTCGAGTGGCGTGCTATTAGGAAGACCATTTTTGTGCACGACTAAGACCATTATCGATGTTTTCGATGGAACAATTTGCTTGGATTATAATGGGGAAAAATATACATTTAGCATAGATGAGGGAATGAAACGGACATTGGATGTTGAGAATTTATATGCTATAGATGTTATTAACCCCTTGGTCCAAGAATATCTTGAGACGAAATTGATACAGGAACAGATTGACAACTCGGAGTTGAGCCATTTAACCGACAAAGAAGTTGTGGTGTGGTGTGCAGCAATGAACACAACAGAGTTAACAGATGAGGAACTCACAGAGGCCATCATGGAGTTTTGCAGAAATCCCGAGTCAGCTAGATCTAGGGGATCAGCTCACGTGGCTAGTCTGGAGAATTCTCCTGGGTCTGGGAAGGAAACATCATCGGATATTGCGGAAAAAAATCCCTTGCCCCAGGAGATGAATGACGCGAAGAAGGAACTAAAGACATTTCCACCAGGCCTCAAATATGCTTATTTAGAGAAGAATGAGGCATTCCCAGTAATAGTCAACAGTAACTTGACTGAGGAACAAGAGAAGGAGCTGTTGGAAGTGATCAGGTGGAACAAGAAAGCAATAAGGTGGACCCTCTCTGATTTAGTAGGAACCAGTCCTGATCTCTACATGCACCACATCCGTTTAGAAGAAGGTGTGAAGGCTCACCGAGACGCACAACGGAAACTGAACCCAAACATGCGAGATGAAGTTCTGAAAGAGGTGTTGGAATTGCTCTCTCTAGGGATCATTTACTCTATTCCGGATAGTGAGTGGGTCGTCCTGTCCATATGGTGCCTAAAAAGTCTGGAATACAGGTTGTCAAGAATGATAAGAACGAATTGGTGCCCACTAGGCTGGTGACGGGGTGGAGGATGTGCATCGACTACAGGAAGCTGAATGAGGCCACAAAGAAGGATCACTTCCCCCTACCTTTCATTGATCAGATGTTCGAAAGAAAGGCTGACAAACAATATTTTTGTTTCCTTGATGGATACAGTGGCTATTTCCAGATCTACGTTAACCCAGAGGACCAAGGGAAAACCACGTTCACGTGCCCCTTTGGTACATATGCATACCGAAGAATGCCGTTTGGATTTTGTAACGCACCAGAACGTTCCAGCGGTGTATGATGAGCATTTTTTCGGATCTGCTGGAAGTATGCATTGAGATCTTCATGGATGATTTTACCGTATATGAGAATTCGTTCGACACCTGTTTGGCCAGCCTTGACCTAGTATTGAAAAGATGCCAGGAAAGTTGAAGTCTAAGTGGATCGGTCCATATACCATTATCGGCCTCCGCGCAAATGGAGCAGTAGAGATCCAGGGAAGTACCTCTAACTCTGTTCCTTTCCTTGTTAATGGTCATAGAGTGAAAGTCTATAGGGATAATTCTGAGTTGTGTGTAGTGGAGGAAGTGCCACTACGCGCACTTTCTATTATCACCTAGTCAGACAAGGAGGTATTCTCGATGAATTCCTGGGTCAGGTAAATTGATTGACATTTTTGAATATATACACTGAACCAGGGAATCTCGGGAATACTTAAAAGAAGTTTGTAAATAGTTTAAGTGTTTTTCAAACAAAGGAAAATCCAAAAAAATGTATATACGATTTTAATCTTCCGAAATATTTTCGAAG
>NC_062970.1:13849301-13947933 GCF_023119035.1 Salvia hispanica
TTTGCTAGCTTTTGAAAGAATTAATCCATTTATTTTCATAATTGAGGTATTTAATTATTGTTTCCCATGGTTAAACATATGACTGAAACTCAAAATTTAGATATGTTTGATTTATGCTTAGTTTGTAATTGTGGTCATAAATATTCTTCCATCAAGTTGCACACGTTGTTGTAATCTTGAGATAAGTTGTTACAAATGTATTGAGTAATTAAGAACAACAAATATAGTAGTACTAATCAAACAATTATTTGGTGGAGACAGCATAATTAATGATAGAGTAATGATAAACAACCAAATTTTGTACAACCAAAACAAGATTATATTAGCTATTTTGATGTGTTAATTAAATAATAAAATCATAAATATAGTTAGTTAACAAATTAAAACCAATTTATTAGTCTTTGGCCTCATTTTCAATTTTTTATTTTTATATTTGAATTATTTTTCATTATTTTTCAAATTTGAATTAAAGTATGCATTAATTATATTTTATAGTTCAAAAAAATTTAAAAAATTATACTCAAATACCATAATATTATGCACATTCCCTATACAATATATATGTATATACTATTTAATTAAATGTATAAATAAATTACTTTTTTTCTCAAATAAACCAATTTTTGGTTGTACAAAATTTGATTGCATAGACTTATTGTTAATGATATGTCTAATTCGATTTGAACATGTCCGCCTATAACTAAACCTCCTTATGAGATGTCAAGATATTTCCGTACGTGACATGACCCATAAAAAAGTCAAGCAATCAATCCCATCAACCAAATAATATTGTCAATATGGTAGTCACATGCATAGGAATGTCAATTGGGCAAATCCGTTCGGGTTCGGGTCAATCTACTCGGGATGTCGGGCTATTTAGGTGCGGGTTATTCGGGTTGTTAATTTTTCGGGCTATAAATTTTCGGCCCTAGCCCTAACTTTCCGGGTTTCGAGCTAATCCACGGGCTATTCGGGTCAAAAGTGATCTTATGTGTTACTTTCTATCCAATCCAATATTCGAACTTGTAAAAAAATAAGTACAAATTATCGCAGATAGTAAAGTATTATCAAAGTGATCAAGAGAAATAAAATAATAACAATTGAATATTGAAACAAAATACATAAACATATCGCTAAGTAGTAGAACACGTGAATTTTACTACAGTTAAATGGAAATTATGCATTTATAAGGAGTTCAATGACATTCTTAATTATATACCCAAAAAGTAAATTCTGAGTAGTTAAAAAAGATAGAATAGATAGCAGTATGTCAAAAATAAATTCTATGGAGTTGAATGATATTCTTCTACATCAATAACGTTTGAAGCTTCAACCGGATCATTCTCTTCGAGAGCAAAGACGTAATGCGACATTTAATATGAGTAAATATTAATAACATCTATATTCCATATAACCATAACTTTCAATTTGAGAGAGAATACATAATTACCATATATACTTCATATCAATGCTGCTTTAATATTGTACAGTAATTATCATATATACTTCATATCAACATTGCTTTTAATATTGTAATTACCATATATACTTCATATAAGTATATAACCCAAAATTTTAATTATATTTTTATTTTAAATGCTCAACCCATGGGCTAACCCGCAACCCACCCGAGCCAGCCTGCATAACCCACTGACCTGAACGGGTCAGCCCGTGTAGCCCTATTATATATTTGAGTTATGATTTTTCGGCCCTAACCCTATGATTTTACCGGGTTATTTGGGTCGACCCGCGTGTTTCGGGCTAAATTGACATCCCTACGCATGCATATAATAAAATTGTACCTTCACATATAGATTTCATAAAGGGGTGATGCCTTTAGTCAATTGAATTATTTGAGTTTTGATTAGTATTCTAAGAATATGGTCATCGACGTCCCGATTTTTAACGGTGCATGTTCACACTTCACAAAAATATTCACTTTTATTTATAAAAACTAATATTTTAAATAATTAAGCATACAACAAAAACGAACTTAGACATGTTTTTGTCTTGAAGAAAAATGTAAAACTATATTTGTAAGCATTAGGACCTTATATTATGGATAAAATGAAATGGAGAAATAGGTTGGGGAAGCAAAAGTGATTCCCCCTGTATTTTCTGTCGAATGAGCCCAACCACTTAGTCAGTCAGGTGTGCTATGAAGCGGACGCACAACCCTAGTGCCACATCATGTACACACGTAAATTTTAATTTTCTTTTATACATTTTTTTATTTATTGTTTCCTTTTTCTTTCCCCTTAATTTCTTTTAATTTTTTTTTTGTTTTAATTTTCCTCTTTTATTTCCCATTATTTTTTATTTTCTATTCAAAATAAATATTGTGCGTGGTAGTGGTTTTAATTTTATATTATCATATGTTTTAATTTTATTATAATATTTTTTTTGTAAAATTACTATAATTTTACAAATAATTTTTTCCATTTAATTATTTGTATTGAAATAAAAATATAATACGAAAATTAAAATACACTCCTATAAGTTACTGTATATACATTTGTCGAAAAAGTAAATTTATAATAATAGAATCTATAGGAAAGTAAAAGTCAGGAAGCCACATAGTAAAAGAAGCTTGAAATAAGATTAAAAAAATGAATGACACATACATAGACAAAGGGAAATTGGGAAAAGCACCGTATAATGGATGGGGTCTTACTAACCATATGCAAAGGTTTAAAAATGATGCTCTATGTCATCACTCATTGACTTTCATAATCGAGTTATAATGTCTAGATATTTGGTAGCGCATACTATCAAATACTAAGTGTAACAAATATCTAAATAGTGTAAAATAAGGTTTCGGAAAAGATGGGTGTACAAAATCTTTCACAAACCAAATATGTGAATGTGAGATTTTGATTTTGGTTAAATAATCCCGATGGTATACTCCGTATGTAATTGCATTTGATAATTATATTTATAACAATCATGAATTGGGGGAAAAGTTTATCACATTGGGGGAAAAGTTGATAGTTCTGTTTGGACTTTGGAGACATTCAGCCAGAAATATATTACTAGCAATAAAATATAGTATTAAATGAAATTCCAGTCCATCTAAGTTGGGTGAGACTTGAGAGGGTCAGAACTCCGGTAACATCCCCAGCAAAAATAAAGCTAGTGGCCGACAATTTGTTCCTTCCCTCACATGCAAACAAATTCTACATTTTTTCCCACACAAGTCCCTTTCCCTCCCATACACTAAAATCCAGTAATATGTTTGGTGTTTGGTTAAGTCAAAGTTAATGTTTTTCATTGTAAGATTCAATTGATCTAATAGTAGTAATTTTACTACTAATCCAGATTGTTTTGAGATTCCATATCGGTCACTGTCTATTGATTTAAACATATTCAAATGATTCTAACATTAACTTGTTTCAAAATTATTTGAGATTGAAAGAGTCTAAAATTAATATTATCATAGAAAAAGACTAAGATTCATAAGTTAAAACTATTTCTAACGGAATTTTATCTCATAAAGTATCATTCCATCACATTAGACTCATCTCCAACCATACATTAAAACTCATTTTTTTATGTAGAAAACTTCTCCAATCATATACTAAAATCAAATTCATATTTAGATTTTTTTATATAACAACACTAAATATGGTGCTACTACAAAAAATTATAAGATCTTGCAAACTAGCCTATTATTATTAGGGGTGTCGAAACGGGTACCCGCGGGTACCCGCACCCGATTTAGCCCATAAACCCAGTCCCGATACCCGTCTCGCTACATATCGGGTAGTCCCGATACCCGAGTCGGGTATCCCGCACCCGACGTTGCGGGTACCCGACCCGAACATGTATTTTTTTTTATTTGTATATTTTGATATTTAATTGTTAAAAGTTAAAATGTGTATACGAGTACATAGTATATAATATATAAATGTGCTACTGGACCTGCTATACTGCATAATAGGAGTAATATATACTGTGTGTACTACTGTATGCATACTTACTAATGAATTACCTTAAATCCATTAAAGATTTGGAATGGAAAAATAAAAAATGAAATATACTGCGATGTATGCGTGTGTTGGAAAGACAAAAAGTGATAGCAATAGAATGGAAAAACGAAAAATATACTAGTAGAATAGAAGAGAGAAGAGGAGATTTATTTTGTTATTGTTGTATTAAATTTTTTTAGAACTATTGCTTTTTAGAAGAGGCTAGTATCCGATTTGACTTGTGTCGAATCGAATACTCCCGAAATACACAAGTTACAAATGAAGTTGGTCATTTTGCTGGAAATGCATTCAGAGATTTGGTAGAAAATGTTATTCTACACAGAGATTTAAAAATAGATAAATAAAAAGGGACATAAATGAAGAGAGGAAAAAATGCATTAGTTAATTAATTATGAGGACTTGAATTTCTTCGTGAGGTGCTCCGGCGACGAGGCGGCGGAGGAATCGTCGGAGCTGAAGTAGACGTCCACCACCCCTTTGGGGCTGCCGGGGAGCTTCCTCTTGTTACACGAGTATAAATAGCCGTCGCCGGTGGCCACCTCCTCGATCAGCTTACAACAACTCTCCACCTTATCCTGTTCCATTATAATTATATCACACTCTCAAATTAAATCACAAAACAACACCAATCAATTGCAGTCTCCAAATTCATTTCGCTACCTTGTCGATTCCGAGAATTCCGATGAGCTGATCGTGATAATCGACGCCGATTGTTGGCTCGACGCTGCTGATTACATACAGCATTGTGGCGGTCGCCAATGCAGACGGCGGATAGCTCATGAATCTACAGTCTGCAGATCGATTCAATGTTCAAACCGTAAATACGCAGAAATTGAAGAGAGAGAGAGAGATGGAGAGAAGATGTTTAAGTACCAGAAAGTAGAGAGAGAAGAAGGCAATGACATCTCCTAAGAAAGTGTCTGCAGATCTCGCTGAAGAGCCCTAACTTTCTGGCGATGCAGTCGAGAAACGAAACTGGAGTAACCGGATTCATCTTCCAATCGAGAGTGGAAAGGACTAAAATCTCCATCCTCTGAATCGTTTTCGATTCGAAAACGTAATCGGTCTCTTCCACCACCTGCGATTCCGATCTCAACAATCAATCGCATACACACAGAGAAACAGAGAGAGAGAGAGAGAGAGAGAGAAAAAAGTCGAATGTATACATACTTGGAGATCGAGGAGCAGGGGAACGTGAGTCTCCTCCACTTTGGCAGCCAAGGAAATGCAGGCAACAGCAGTCAATTGCGCCATCCATGGCTTCTCTACACGAGATTCAGAGCTATTTTGAAATCGATCGAAGTAGTTAACCGCAAGCACCGCAGTGAGCGCGGAGAAGGAATAGTAGCGAACAACTTTAAGGATCCAGCCAACCGCCTCGGCTCTCGCCGTAGCCGGGATTTTGACGAGCGGTTGGTGGTCCTGCTCTTTGCGCAGTAGAGAGGCGAGCTCGTCGTCGTCGTCGTAGTTAAAGTGAGGGGTATTATAGTAATTAGAGATGGTGTGATTGTTATCGGAGTCCCAATAGTATTCCTCCTCATCGCAGTGGAGGGCGATTTGAGGGGTTAGATGATGATGAGAAGGCATCTTCTTCACTCATTCTCTACTCAAACAGAGATGATGCCTTGAGATAACCATGAGTGAGAGTGAAATGGATTAATGAGTGATTGTTTGCTCAGTGGTTTTGCAGCTGTCGTGCGCCAATTTATATAAACGAAAATATAGCAACTAGCCACCATCCACAAAATATTGTCCATGTTTAGAGCACTCCCAATGGTTTGGGGATAAACTCCCTTATTTCTCCCTAACTCCTGCCACATTAGCGCCACATCAGCACTAAAATTTATCCCCAGTTTTTAGCCAACTTTTAGCCAACCTCTGCAATGGTTTCTCCCTTATTTCTCCCTTATTTCTCCTTAACTCAACATTTCATTTTTACATCATCACTAATTTAATTGTTTTATTTTTATATATAATAAAGCTAGCTTATTTAATTTATAAGATAAAACAAATAATAGTAATAAAGTTCGTTGTATTAAACACGGGTACACATTACAACGAAGAAAATTAAAAAAAAAAAAAAAGGTGTGAGATAAATTATTGTGAAATTAGAAAAATAAATAAAAATTTGGCCATATATGCAAAATGATTGAAAGATAATATTATTGTAAAATACTACTCCGTATGAATTGGAATAAAGGATCTTTAAATATTAAAATTGACGTTCCACTACAATATACGGCGCCGTATGAAATTCCAGTGTGTAAATAATTGTCTCTGTTACCATAATCATTTCATTATTTACATGTACTATTAAATTCTATATTGATAGTTATCAAATTATTATGAAGAGAAACATCAAATTATGTGAGTTGTATCATGGTTTAGAGACAAAATAAATTGAAGCGTGAGAGGCTGTGAATTCATGAATGAAGATATTGCATCGCATGGAATAAATCAATATAGTAGTATAGTCGAATGATTTGAATTGTAGATGCAATTGGACGTACATGGAGTGGACCTATATATCTATGTTATGACCAAAGTAAAAAATGCTTGTAACTCGTGACTATCATTATTGAAAATGCTCACTAGTACTAGGACAATTATTTGACCTAGGCTGCATGCCCATTCTTTCAAAAAGTTGTCTAATTTATTTGTAAGCTGGATAACTATATTTAAAATAAATAATAATAGATAATTAATATTGCGCCAAAGAGTTTTAATTCGCGTGTGATGATTGTGATTAACATGGACTATTTATGTAACATGTCGAGTTTTAAACACTCAAGTTTTGAAGAATTATTGTTATTATGTACATGATGGTATAATATTATAATCTGAATTACGGCACATTGATAAATGATAGGTTTGAAATGTAATTATTGAGTGTACACTATTGGGAAAAATTCACTATTTTTTTTGGTTATTTTTATCCTTATGCATATAAATGTAAGAGTTGTTTTATTATTGAATTCCTTCTCCATGAGGAATTGTTGTGAATAATTTTACACGATGGTTTATTAACTAGCTCGAAGTATTGAAAACAAAATTATTATTCACGTTATGAAACACAACATAAATATTTTTATGTTAAAATTATTAGAACAGTATCATGTCAGCTATAAAGAGTAGACTAACATAACACTGAAGTGACAAAATATTATCATAGCAGTAGTAATTTGTTATCAAAGTATAGGGTCTTTCATATTTGAATTTTGAGTTGGGGTATAAAAGAAATGGGGAAATAGAATACCAGCTCTTATTGGAAAATGGTGTATCAAAAAAAAATTTAAGTTATGTGATAAGAAAATATATTGATAAATGCACATTTTGTCTTCACTAATTTTCTTTTATTGACTCTAGGCTCCTTTGTTCCCACCTCCTGGTTCCCGGTACTTTTATTTATATTTTAAACTTTAGTTATAGTATTTCTTTTACTCTTTTAACTTGCTATGTTTATGAGAAAAGTAATAAAATTAAAATAAAAGTATAGGGGATCTTAAAGCACAGAATAAAAAAAGTAAGACATACAATAAAACCACATAAAGAATTTGGTATTACCCCAAATTACAAAATTGTTGCAGTTAAGAAATTGAGAACAGTTTTCAATTCGACTCCTATGATCTAAAAATACTTTACCTAATATTTTTTTCCGAATATAACTTATTTCAATATGAATGCAACGATTTTATTTATTTGATGCAGTATTAATTTTTTATTCTCACGATAAAAATAGTGTTTTCACCGCGTGAACCCAACGGAAGTATAATTACACACATTAGCCTAAGGGAGGGCTTATGCCCTTCCCATACTATTTTTCATTTTTTACTTTTTTTAGTTGTATAATATTTTCGTTGTGATAGTATTATGTGTGAATTAATATGCAGAAGCCCTATCAAAATAATAAAGTATAAGAAAATTATGATCCCACACAAAATTTGGATGTATACCTCTATCATGACAATTTTCTGCGCCTCTCCTGAACATATGTTTTCATGTTTGCAGTACTTCGTTGCGTCTTAACTTTATTAAACCCGGTAATAAATTCATCTTAAATATTGATTTAGCAATAAATAGATATTTATTTAGCTATATTAAGTAAATTATCACTAGGATTATTTGAAACTAGGAAAATAAATCAAAATAGTTAGAAAATGAAAGAGTAGATAAATAGAGTAAACGCTTTATTTTCTTTAGGAGGGCTATTCTATGGATCTTTCTTTATTTACCAAAAGCGTATTAGGAAAAGCAGTTACAGGTCTTCTCATCAGCAACCCATATCCTTTTCTTTTGAAAGAGTAAAACAGAGTGGAGATGAATCTTATCTCTCTCACAAACATATTAAATTATATAGTAGTCTAATAAAAGTAGTAGTACTCCATGAATTAGCTAGCAACATAAAATTAACGAATCACTAAAATTAAACAATTAAATAATATGTAAGTATTAATTATATTTATATATACCTACTACAAATGTTTCTTGTGAGCAATCATTATTTGACTACATAATTTTATTGAATTAGATTGGTACCAAATCAAACTTTGAAGGTAAAAGTGATTGTTTCTAAATTTTGTGGCTACATTTTATAAATGCAATATGTAGATGACAATTCAATTGACACATTATATTTTTAGGATAGATTCAAAACATTCACAATCCACTCGTCACAAATTAAATCATTCAAAAAATTAAATAGCCTGTGCCACATATGGTGCTCTTGCACTGACTGATTCCATGATGTGTGGATCACTCCGTAACATGCCCAAACGGCCCAAGATCAAATGTTGTCTACGATTGTGAATACGAATTTCATTGATCCCACGATTATCTTGAAATCCAAAAATTTACTAGTAAAATCAAATCAATATAATGTGAATAATTTGTAACCAAATACTTCAACAATCCAATCAATTTGGTGGCAAGTTGACCAATTGAGATCATACTACAAACAGTAGTGAGTATTAATTACAGTGTGTAAAGGAGAATGAAGACTATTAAGCTGTTTGCTGAAACAGAGCTCCGATGTGTTGCTTTCCCTTCTTTTCTTTTTTCCTTTGCTTTTTATGATCGCTTCTTCTTCTACTTCTTCTTCTATTATGACATATCTTTAAAGAGGCTCGACCTCCAAGGCTACCTCCCTAAATCTTAGACACACAGTGAAATAGGGACAAAATAAAGTAACAATGTTGCTTTGATGTTTATAGTGGAGAGAGATATCTTGTTTTCACTACACTACTTCCATGTGACATAGTAACATTTGTTGTTAAATTTGTATGAAATTTTAAATTCACGTGTAAACACTAGAAATTGGTGAGTGTTAGTGTGTGCAATAAACTAATTGACCGCAATTTTCCCTTTCTAACTATTTAATATAGTGAAGGCTCGAATTGATATTCATCTTCATAAGCAGAAACTGTTAATTTTAGTGGCAGGACTTTAATCATTTAATGTGTCTGTCTGTATATTAATTATTAAACGGTAATTTGTGCAGAGAATATAGCCATTCAAATATCTGTGCTAAAATATTATTTTCCATTTCGGGAAAATTATAATGTATCCAATTATTAATAGCAGGTATACGTCTCATGTAAATTGCTCAATATTGCAGGGTCAGATAGATCGCGGGATATTCTTTTTTCTTGAAACTAAAATTAAATTCATTATTCCATTTCATCTATATTAGTAAATCGGATAAAAATCCATCTATCTGAAAAAATCTTGGGACTTAAATATTCAAAGAGTAACAGTTATTTAATCCAGGTTAACTCGAAGTTTAGCTAATTCATCTGTCCAATAGATATAGACATTTTGTATTAACGTGATTTTAAAGAACAATTAATAAAAAAAGACAAAGAAATTAAAAAATGATTAGAGTATTCTTAATGGAAAATATGTTCCACCATGTTCAAGAGAGAACGTTACCCAAAATTATCAGGATGGATAATTTCTAATTGTGGAATGTGAATTGTGAACATATTGCAAATTTGACGGTTTCCCACGTTCAAAATAGTATCCCAAACTAAACTATTCCTCAAACCTTGATTAAATATTAGATCTTTCCTCGTTTAAAAAAATTCTGATTTGGTGTTTCATTGGTGATGATAAAATATTGTATGTTCGAAGAATATCAACACCTTCTAAACAAGTAGTATATCATATTTAATTATTCAGACATAATTTATCTCCCATATAAGATCCACAAAGGTATTGTACATGAACATGAACGAAATTCACATCATAAAATAGCGATAACAAATTATCATGGTTGTAAAAAGAAAATCTAGTTTCATAGAACTACTTAATTTATTGAATTCTATAAATAAGTTGATTAACAAAAAGGGTCTCATATCTTAATTATTAGAAAAAAGTTGAATAACATGCATAAAAGTAAAAAAGTAAAGATAATAATAGTATTGCACTTGTCATCAAAATTAAGCGACGACCAACGGCGGGTAATAATTGTTTGTCCGTAGAGGTATGGTCAAAGTTAGCTCACGTAACTTTTCATCCCAATTCTTTCTACCCTTTCCCTACTCTTTAGTCAACCTAAATAAAGCAGCTTCTGCTGCCTCTTTTTCCAACTCACCATAATATATATTTTATATTGTAAAATATAGTAATACATGTGTCCGAGTCGAGTCGTATGAGCACGAGGTTTAAGAAATATAGTAAAAGATAGTACTAGTATATTAAAACTCTAGCTAGTTGAATATATATAAAGTTTATTTTTTATATTAATTTTATAATAGAATGTGAGTAAAGTGAGATAGTGGAATATGAGACCTACTTAGCTTGCTATTTAGGGTAACAGTGAAATGTGACTCTTATTGTGGGACGAAGAGAGTATTTAACTCCGAAAAATAATTCAAAACTAAAAAAAGTGTGGAACTAATTCAAAATAATAGTACGCCTATTAATGCAAAATTTAAGTGTTATAGTAATACTTAAATAAATTTATAAGCATAAAATAATTAATTGTAGAATAAATTAAATTTATTTCCTGGTAATTGAAAATGAAATCTACATCCTAAAATAGTTAGAGAATAAAAAGATATGTGCATAGTGAATATTAAAGTAAAACAACATGTGTAAAAAGACATAGTGATATTTCTCATTTTTCTTATGATGATATTTTTTAATTTTAAAGATTTTAAAACATATTCTCTACGTCCCATAAAAATAGATATTTATAGAGTGACTAGTTTTAATATAGAATTATTAAAGTGTGAGATAATAGAAAGAAAAAATGATTAGAATATTTTAAGTGGGCAATGAAGTACTTACCTCACTTCGTTAGATTTAATAAATTATAGAAAATAAAAGGAAATTACGTCTACGGATAAACCAAAATAAGAAAAGTGTTTATTAATGAATAAACACTTTATTTGTATAAAGTATGAATAGGGAATTTATCTTTGTAACCTTTACTAATTTACGTTGTGAACACAGTAGTACCAATTAACTATTGAAGTACTTAAAAAAAATGTAATGGAAAGAATGCCCTAATAATACTTTCAAATTCTGAAATTGGATTAGCAAGAAACATTTTTTGATATGTACTTAAAAAACAACGAAGTAAATATTAATGCATCTAATTACTCCCTCCGTCCCGCTTTAGCAGTCTCAATGACTTTTCTGAACTCTTTTTGTAAAAATGATAAAAAATAGTTAAAGTAGAGAAATGGTAAAATAAGAGAGATAAGACTTTTCTCTATATTATTCTCTCTCTTAATTTACCATTTCTTCTCTTTAACTATTTTTTTATCAATTTTATAAAAAGAGGGCAGAAAAATTAATGAAACTGCTCAAGCAGGACTGAAAGATCGACTATAAATGATGACTTTAAATTGAAACAGTTATTGAATTTAAACTAGTGGACCACTCTCCCTTCCAATAACATTATTATTCACTGCTTTTCCTTGTGCTAACTGTTTTGAATAAAGAAAAAAGGTGTCTTGTGCTATTTATTGATAGTCTTTAATTTGCAGTCCTAATTAAGTCAAAATTTATTTTGTTCTTTTTATAGCCAATGTGTGTGCTAACAACCTTTATATGTTTAAATTAGCTTGTATAATAAAATAGGTTGTTCAGAAATGATTATGTTTTGCCCACACAATTATGGCAGGGTTTAAAATTACTGCTCTTTTTAATAATAATTAAATGTTAATCTTAACAACTTATTAGGCAGTTGTCATCACAATAATGAATTTGTAATCATTATCCTTTTACAATGACATGTACCAGATCTTTTACAATGATATTATTATCACTTTGGTTAAATAGGAAAAAACATCCAAAATGTTTGTTAAAATTCTGGTCTCACCTGTAATTTTAAAATATAATTATTTAAATAATAACTTTAGGTCATGTTTGGTTGCCAAGATTCTGTTTGGAAAAGTAATCTGATTTCTTAAATTTTAAATTCCAGTGTTTGTTTCGGTTTTTAATCAAATTGGAAAAGTAATCAGAATCCAAGAACAAGGAAAGTTAGTACAACTTTCCAAGATTCTGAATCCTAACTTTTCTTAGGTATTTTTTTTCCAGTTTTAGGATTCTTACATATTTAAGCAATATAGTATAGTTTTTATTATTATTATTATTATTATTATTATTATTATTATTATTATTATTAATTACTATTTTTAAAAATAATTTAAAATTATAAATTATACTTAATTTCACTATAATAAATAACTATAATTAAAATTATCATTATAATAATTCATCATACTTATTACTTAATAATTAATTAAATAATTAAAATATAATTATATAATATAAATTGTATAATGAATAATAATTATTATATTTTATAAATTAATAATTAATCAATAAAGTCGTAGTGTAATTTTAATTTATAAAATTTATTCAATTATAATATCTGTAAATATTATAATTATAATATAATAATTATTATATTTATTATTATAATAAATGAGTATAATATTCCATGTAACTATAATTATAATTATATTATTATATATTATGATGGATAATCCATATTTAAACTATCCATTGTAATGATAAAATATAATAATATAATTGTTAATATAAATAACTAATAATTTATTAAAAAATTTACAATATTATTCTTTTTTATAAATAGAAAAATAATAAGTACATTTTTAGTTTGGTGTTTAAATTAAGTATAAATTTAAAATTTTGATATTCTCCAAACACAGGAAAGTAAAGTTACTGGGAATCATATTCCTGGGATTCATTTTTTCAGGAATAATTTTCCTTGTCAACTTTACTTTCCCGCCAACCAAACATGGCCTTAGTGATTTTTTGAATTATCCCTTACAGTTTAATTTGAGGTAAATTTAGCATCACATAGACTTTATGAACGTACAACGTGGACACCATCAATATTCAAAAGCTCAAAAAGCTTGCTCAATTCCAGCGTCCACGTCATACATTCTCAGCGTTCACGTCATGCTCAATTCTTTCCAAATTTTATTCCACGAGACCAAAATGTAACTAAACTTTGTGCGTCACGTTCGTTTTTTGTGCTATTTGACCCCTTTTAATAGCCCAGTAGCGTTATATAAAAAAAATAGATCGATTAAGTAAGTTAATTATGATTTTAAATTCTTCAAAAACATGGTAAATGAATAGGGCAATTAGTGCTCATGTATTTTATTTTTGAAACAAATTTAACGCATTTTCTTTATTAAAGCAGTAATTTAATTAGTTTAACACTTGTAATTTATGAAACAAATTAATTCATTGTTAAGATATGATACAGGAAAAGTTGAATCCAGCAGTCATTAACTGTTTATCGCCCTTCACTCAACCAATAAAACACACACGAATACATTATTTTGTTTATTATAAATCACACTTGCATACATTTAATTACATATATTGATATTTGATAATATGAAAGCACTATTCATGCTTTATGGTTTAGTTCTTTACTTCGGCCACGATTTTCCTTTTTTCTTGCTGTTTTTTAACTCAGTTTCTTATTCGGTTGCCATATTTATGGAGATTGTATTGTCTATTATGTGAGTGTTAGTTGTATATACTGTGTGCTACAAGACCGATAATTTTGTTGAAGCAAATGAATTGGACTGATATTACTTGGTGTTTGTTGCTTGTTAGTTTTTTATTTACTGTTTACGGAATGTGTCGATTTTGAACTATTTAGATTATCACGATTCTTGGTGAACTCTGCTAGCCATTTATAAGCGTTTTTACACTTATAAATTTCTTAAGGGATAAATTAAATATGAGTAGTATCTATATATGAATACCCTAGCCATAAACTAGTACTCGTGCAACTCTACAAGGCTAGCTAGCTGACCAAGATATGAACGATCAAGCGGAAGAAAATACAAAGAAATTCACGAGTTGGAAGAAATGAGAAGACCGGTCGAAAAAAATATTTTCTCACATAATTTCCCAACCTTTAATATTATATATTTTCATGAAACATCAGCCAGTGTCTTCCTATCGGAAATGTGTCAATATGTTGCATTATTATGTTACGCGAAATTAAATTAACTAACAATGATTAATTAATAGTTGGGGTTGTTGGCATACATCAATAAGTCAAAACTTAAATGCCGCGCGCAAAATAAATAAGTATCAGAAAGTTAAAGAATTTAATAAGTAATAACCATAACTTAGACATCACATCACACTACGTATGCCAACAACTTAATTAATTTGTTTAGCGTCTTGGTAATTAATTTTTCACCAAATTGTAGTATGGAGTATTTTAAAATTTACAAGACATTTTGGACAAATTGAGCTATGTTCTCTTGTGATTCTTTAACATTGACCTAAAAAGTTAATTGGAAGTAAGTAGTTAGAGCTAATATGAGAAGCCATTTTGAATTTTTATCATGACATAACACAAATTGATGAGCTATTTTGTGAAAAAAAAAGATTAATGAAAATTCGAAGAAATATAAATGAAAACAGAAGTATTTGTATGGAGCAATTATGAAAATGAGATACTGAGTATTTGAATTCAAAATTATTATAGTTTTTAAAAAATTAATATTTCGCGAACATTTGAAATATCTTCATTTATAGATTATAGTGCGTCAAGATAATAACTCACATAAAACTAAAGGTTGAAGATGGCTGGATTTTTAATCTTTGCTTGATAAATAAATTGACGATTCATCAAAACTGAGAAACGTACGTGGGCCCAACCACGATGTTTGACTGATATAACTTTTATTCTTTAAGCCCAAGAAACAAATGGTTCAATTAGCTGTAGCCCATTTAACATAAAGATCACTTAATTCTGAAAAATCAATAACAATAAAATATTAACAATAAAAAAGTTACTACAAATCAAGAATTCTACGAAACATAAACCTGAAATTTTAGTTTCATGAGTAATTGTGCCAAAATACACGAACCTTCATATGATTACAGTTTCGAACATGAATTAGAAATTAAGCCGTTAAATAAATAAATTTGCAAATTTTCTCATTTGGTGAACATTTATAGGAACAAGTAAGATTCTCATATAAATATATCACTGAATTGCTCCAAATGAATATACAAGCACATATCTTCCCAATATTACTAATTTATCCATCTTCTCCGATAAATACAAAAGTGTTCAAAGTAAGAAGCGCGAAACAACGTCCACCACAAATATTAGACCCAACAACAATGTACAACAATGTCAAATCCACCTATCACCTTGAGGAGATGTATCTATCCCATAGTAGTAGTACATAACATATGCAACCAAAAGCTCACGCAACAAACAACGTACAATCTCCTTTTGAAAACCCCATATTCTAAATTTTGAGGTAGTAGCACAGTTTTTCATAGATGCTGTTTCTGCATGACTTATGTGAACTGTCAATTGGGACAGCGAATCACTTGACATTATTACCATTTTTTGGCAAAAGGGTGTAACTCATGGCAATACAGCAGCCAAATTATGGTGTTACCAATTCACTTTTGACAATGCCATGATTGCATCAAATTCTGATCATGGTAATACGAATGCATATCGACTAACACTTATTACTACCTAAAAGTATATGGGTCAGTGAATAGCACATCTTTGACCAGGTTCTTTGAGTGGGAAAAAAAATCATTAGAGCAACGAAATTATAACTCAAATTTATTTGAAATTAAGTGCAAAATGCATAGAAAAAATCGAGTCTTATATTTCAATTTCAAATGAGAAGATATTTTTGTATTTATTTAACTAAAAAAATCTCAGTTAGATTCATTATAATTTACTAATGTAATCAAGTATACTAATTACTCTCTCCATCCACTATTTAAAGAGCTATTTTAACTTCGCATAGATTTTAAGAAATTATTTGACTTTGTGAATAATGTGAGACTAAAGTTCAAATTTGATCCATTACATTTACCCTAAAAACTTTTTGGTCCTGTATATTAATTGTGTTACCTTTTGATCTCAAACAATATGTTTTGGTCAAACATGTTTTGACCAAATTAATAATTTAATTATGAATCTAATTATCTAGATTAACCTTATTAATTTAATGTTAAAATTTATGATATACTATTTTATACCTATAATAAAAATTATATTAAAACCTATGAAATAATAAATAAAAATTTAATTTAATTAAAATTGATAAAATATTACATGTAATAAAAATGAAATTTGTAAATATTTTATAAATTTTAATTCAATTTGATTTTTACTAAAAGTAAATGAATATTTATAAATTTTAATATTTTTAGAACCAATGTAAAATAATCCCTCCATCCCCTATAAATAGAAACATTTGAAGCGATAAGGATTTTAATGCAAAATTAGTAAAATGATAGAAAGATAGAAAGAAAAGTGTGTTAGTGAAAAATGAGTCCCACCTTCTTAGAAAGAAGGAAATTTTCTAAAAAGGAAAGTTTCTATTTTAGAGAAGGGACCCAAAAAAAATAATTTCTACTCCTATTTTAGATGGGCAGAGAAAATACTAAACTTAGACTAGTCTAAATGTTAATGTAACGTGGGCTTATGATGAGCATACATGCACACAAACTAATTCATGGACGTCATTTTTAAGGTTTGGGCTCAATCCACACAACTCAAAACTTTGGCCCATTCCATTTGGCCTCTTTTGAAATTGCCTCATGTCGTGATCAAGGTGAGGAGCGCATTACTTGTGTTGAAATCCAACTTCAAAATAATTCACATCACTTCTTATTTGGGCTAAATCGGCATTTGGATAATGAGACTATTTTATTTCTCCTACTACATTTCATTGCACCCAGTGGCGGAGCCAGAGATTTCATAGTGGGGGGTCCAAAATTAAACTTCAAAAAAAAATTACATAATTAAATTATAAGGTTCAAAATGTAAAATTTAAATGCAATCACATCATAACATTTGTCTTCTATTCTTCATCTTCTGAAATCGCTGCATAATAGTTTCATTAGTAACTTTAACAAACACATCTTTTTCGATGTAAGGAACTAAGCAATCATTCAATAGTTGGTCTCACATGCTATTACGTAGAGAAGTCTTGATGATCTTCATTGCTGAAAAGGCTCTTTCTACTGATGCAGTGGCAACTGGTAAAATCAATGACAACTTAACTAATAAATAAACCATTGGAAAAACTTCATGTTTCCTTGTAGAAACCATCTTTTGAGCAAGACCACTGATTCCTGATATTTGTGAAAACTTTTCATCTATGCGCACATCGAAAATAAAGTTCTCAAGTTGATTTTCAAGCTCAGACAAAGCAACTTCAGAAAATTCAGAAGGATAATACCGTGCAAGACGAAGCAGCTTCTCCAAATCAAATGCAGAAAATGAATCCCTAGGATCAAAACATGACATGCATAAAACTAAGTCTGTGTTGACTTCATTAAAACGTTGATTCAACTCCTGAGCTTGCAAGTCAATAACAGAACAAAAGAGCTCAACTCGATAATAGTGGAGATTCTTCATTTTCTCAGCTCTACGTCTTCCTTTTTTTCGAGCTACAAACTCATCTTCCATGTCAAGCACATCCAGATCATATTTGCTACAAAACCTAGAAACATCAGCAAGCAATATATCCCAATCTTTTTCCCTCATTATTTGCAGACGTGATTTTGCTACCTTGACAAGATTCATCGCATTAACAATGTCTTGATCTTTCTTTTGTAGCACTTGAGAGAGTTCATGTGTAATTCCCAAGATTTGCTTCATCAGATGTAACACAAAGACAAACTCAAAACTATTTATAATTTCTAACACATCATCAGCTTCAGCCCTTATTGAATCGTCATGACCATCCTCCCCAACATACTCAAGAACATCAACAATAGAAGAATATAAATGTATCAAGCTGACAAGAGTACCGTAATGTGAACTCCAACGAGTATCTCCAGGTCGCTTCAATGACATTTCTTGATTTAGTCCTCTTCCCGTGCTTATTTCATCACTTGCAATCTCTTTAATAATATTCTCTCTCTGTTTCTCCCGAAGTATATCTCTGCGCTTACAAGAACCTCCAACAGTATTACACAAACGAGAGATAGAATTATAAAAAGACCCGACAATTTTATGTTTTTTAGCAACAGCAACAATTGTGAGCTGAAGCTGATGAGCGAAGCAATGTACATAATAAGCACTAGAATTTCTCTTGAGTATCAAACTCTTCAATCCATTGAATTCTCCTCTCATATTGCTTGCGCCATCATATCCTTGACCTCTCAAACTAGATATACTTAAATCATAAGTAGATAACAAATAATCAAGTGCTTTCTCAAGTGAGGTTGCAGCTGTATCACTAACATGAACAACACCAAGAAAACGTTCTATAACACATCCATACTTGTCCACATATCGTACTACAACACCCATTTGCTCTTTGACAGATACATCTCGACACTCATCGACTAATATAGAGAAAAATTCATTTCCCATATCATGTACAATAGCTTTTGTTGTCTCAACATCAAATGCATTTATAATATCTCTCTGAATATCTGGTGATGTAAGATTGAGATTTTCCGGAGCATTTTTTAGCACAACACTAGCTATCTCTTCATTGCAAGAAGAAATAACTTTCAAGAACTCAAGAAAATTACCTTGATTTAATGATTCTTCTGACTCATCATGACCGCGGAAAGGCAATCCTTGCATTATAAGATAACGAAGAGAAATAATCGTTGCATTTAATCGCAGGCGGTAATCAAGCTTAGACTGTGTTGACTGTTTTGCAAAAGAGACCTCAATGTGTTGGGCTTGATTCATCAAATCCTCACATGCTAATCTACACCTGTTATGAGCACTTTTATGGTTTCCAACATGATCTCTTAATCTTTCTTTCTTGCGCCAGACCGTAAATCCCCCTGATACAAAAGCGTCTTGTCCATTTCCGTGGAGTCTTGAAAAAAGATAGCAATATAAACAAAAAGCTGCTTCCTTCGTAACACTATATTCCAACCAATCCTTAAATTCATCAAACCAATGTGAGACAAATTTACGTTTTCGATTTCCATCTACTGTAGGACGAAAATCATGATTACGTGGTTGACACGGACCTTTAAGTAAGTAAGCTCTGCGAACTTGTTCTATTAAATTTGGTGGATAACTCATTATATCAGGTCGTTCTCCTGGATCACTTGGGAGATTCTCTAAATCAACCTTATTTTTATTTTCATTGGATGATTCTTGAGGTTGAAGAAGTGAAGGTTCAACTGATGAAGAATCAACGGAAGAAAGTTTCTTGAAATAACGATCCATATATCTACAAAAATAGTCAACAATAATTAGTAAAAGAATATAAATCATTACACAAAAATATAAACAATTACACAAAACATAATAAAGTTCATCTTATACTTTACAACTAAAAGAATAAAGAGTAACCAAAATATCACATCTAAAAAGTTGTCATTACAAACAATAATTTAGAAATAACATTGGGACTCACACTCACAAATCAAATAGTATAAACCTATTAACACATACACATCAAATAAAGAATTGGGGTTAAAAAATTCCAACAACAGAACAACCATAGCATTGAATTACATACCTATCTTCTTTCTCCCCCTTTGAATTATTATTGCAACCAAACAAAAATACAACTATGTAGAAAAATCAATTAAATTATATTTGAGTTTTGAAATATACCTAATTCTAAATAACCAATTTCAGAATTGGAACGGCTGAAGGATATAAATTTTTTGAAACCTATCACTAATATTATATATATATATATATAAATTAAGAGGAAAGTAAACCTATCACTAATATTTATATATATAAATTAAGAGGAACGAAGATTCTGAAACCTATATCTAATTTTTTGAAACCTATCACTAATATTATATATATATAAATTAAGAGGAAGGTAAACCTATATATAATATTTATATATATAAAATTAAGAGGAACGAAGATTCTGAAACCTATATCTAATATTATATATAATATAAATTATAATTATAGTGAAATTACTAAAATACCCCTAGGTTTTTTAAGAATTGATGGGGGGACCATGGGCCCCCCTGGCCCCACCCTCCCTCCGCCCATGATTGCACCTTAGTGCTCTAAGAATAATAATGTCTCTATTATGTTGAGTAGTGCTTAAGTGATATAAATTGATAACAATTTTGAAGAGCATGCCATTCCAATGATTTTGGAGAATTATAAAATCTTGACATACAAACTAAGGTTTGGAAATCATACTCTCCAAATAACTCAATCCCTCCAATTTATCAATAGATGATTTGAATCACCATATCAATAGGACCCCATTAGAAGATGATTTGAATCACCATATCAATAGGACCCCATTAGAGCATTCACAAATCACAACAGACAAACATATGGAAATTGGATCCCATAGAACTTTTAGTGAATGGCACTTTTTGTGTAGTAATTGAATACACATATTTATATACAAAGCTTATCAATTCGGAAGAAAAGAATGAGATAACAAGAAAACATGACTCATGAGCCTCACTTGAGAACAAGACCAGAGGCAAACCAAAATTTAAAGTTCGGTTCGAATCGGATTATTTAAAAATTTCAAATGTTCGGATCAATTATTTTAAAACTTGAAGTAACCAAATATATTTATATTGTTACAAAAATATATTATAATCATAAATATAACAAATATAAAACCTTTGAACACTTGCAATACCATAATGGTATTTGGAGTATTAGATTTTTAGAATTTGGTAGTATTAGATTTTCAAATTTTCAGATTTTTGGTTATGGATTTTTTTATGTATAGTTTTTGTGTGATTTTGGATTTTTCAAATTGAATCGGATTTAGAATTTTTGGACAATTCAGATTGGACAAGATTCATTTCTCATAATTTTGGACTTTTGTATCAGATTGGATTGGACAAAAGATTCGAAATCCGATTGGTGACCCTTAGAGTGTCCAGTGGACAAGCCCATGACACAGATATCACTTTTATATATTATATGTGTGTAGATATTAATTACGTATGAGTTTCCATAATTACATATGATTTGTGTGATATTAATCTTTAGTTGATTTGCATAATTGTAGGTAGTAGTAGTTGTTTATCATTATGCTGCAATAGTTCTATAATTACAGATATCATTATTTCTGATTTTGTGGATTTATATTGTACTCCACATTTAAACTTTTATAAGTATATTACATGCGTGTGTTGTTATATCACATACACACATTTGCAAAATTTTCAGATATGAAATTAGGTAAATAAAACTTGTTTATTTGTATATGTACAGTGTCATCTCATTTGGTTATAAAAGTTTTAAACTTGGCTCAGTCTAGCCCAGCCCACATACTATCTGGGCTCAGACCCGGGCTGGGTCCATTATGTATATCACAACCCAGGCCCAGCCCGGACCGCCACCGACATGGGCCTGGGCCGAGCTGGGCCTAAATGTCGCCCGACCTCATCGGGCTGGGCCGGCCCAGCCCACTTGACACCTACACTGTCCACAATAATGTGGACAAGCCCATGACACAACCACAAAAACTTGGTCAGCCTAATAGTGGATTTATCCACAACAAAAAAACATAGTAGTTATTTTATCAATTGTTGGCACAAATCACATTATTTATAAAAAAAAAAAAAAATTTGGTGGTCGGCGCTGCCGCCCCGCAGCCCTAGTCACTGCACCCCGTCCTCGTCGACTACTTGGCGCGCCCGTGTTCTCTCTTCCCCCCCGGCCTCGGCCGCCCGCGTCCTCCCCTATAGAGAGCCACGATTCACCACTATGGACACTCTTAGACTAGCCTCACAATAGGGAGAAGAGTTGTAGGCTTGTAGCTCATAGACATACATCACTTTTACAAAATACATTAAATAATAATAATAATCTTATCTTAAGCTAATGGGCTCTTAATCAAAATTTGAATGCAATTTGTTGAACGAAGTGAAATGATTTTTTATGAAATAAAATATAACCTTAATTGGAATTGAAAGCAATCTGAAGAAGCTAATCCTCCAAGATAATTTTGCGATTGCCCGCACTCAACTAACAAAATTCCCAATTTTATTGGAACAAATTTTCTCCTAATCCAATAAAATTATTAATCCAAAATTTTCCTCTACTGAATTCTTCAAACCTAGAGAAAATCCCCAAATTTGTGCAGAATGGGTCAATCAGCTTCCAAGCCCAGGCCTCAAATCTCGCCGGTATTGGAAGGGAACGCTTCTCGCCTCACCTCCGACGCTGACGACGACGTTTCTGGATATGATTACACATTGGATCTACCAGATGAGTGCTTGGCCCTAATTTTCCACTCACTCGCCGCCGGTGATCGGAAGCGCTCCTCCTTGGTCTGCCGCCGCTGGCTCACGATCGAAGGCCAGAGCCGCCAGCGCCTCGCTCTCGACGCGCAATCGCAGCTGGCCGACGTCGTTCCGAGGCTGTTTTCTCGATTCGACGCCGTCACTAAGTTGACTTTGAAATGCGACCGTCAATCCGTCAGCATCGGCGACGACGCCTTGATTTCGATCTCGCTCAACTGCCCGAATCTCACCAGAGTGAAGCTCCGGACCTGCCGTGAGCTCACCGACGACGGGGTGGCCGCTTTGGCGGAGAATTGCAGGAATTTGCGCAAGTTTTCGTGCGGATCCTGCAGCTTTGGGGTTAAAGGCGTGAACGCTTTGCTCGAGAATTGTGCATTACTCGAGGAGTTGTCGGTGAAGCGTCTGCGCGGCATTACAAATGCAGCCGCAGCCGAGTCAATTCGGCCGGGGAAAGCAGCGGCGACGCTGAAGATGATCTGTCTGAAGGATCTCTACAACGCGCAGTGCTTCGGAAAGCTGATTGCCGCAGCAAAGAATTTGAAGATTTTGAAGCTGTTTAGGTGTTCCGGTGATTGGGATGAATTGCTTGGAGTGCTTGCTGATGGTGTGTTGGGGCTGGTGGAAGTTCATTTCGAGAGGATTCAGGTCGGTGATTTAGGGCTTTCCGCTATTTCAAACTCTGCAAATCTCGAAATTCTGCATTTGGTGAAAACCACTGAGTGCACCAACATAGGGCTTATGGCTGTGGCCGAGAAATGTAAGTTGCTGAGGAAGCTCCGCATTGATGGATATCGAACGAATAGGATAAGCGACTACGGTTTAATTGCCATTGCTATTAATTGCCCTAATCTGCAAGAGTTGGTCTTAATTGGTGTGAATCCTACGCATCTGAGTTTGAATAAGTTGGCTGCTAACTGTTTGAATCTGGAAAGATTGGCATTGTGTGGCAGCGAAACCATTGGCGATGCTGAGATCTCGTGCATTGCTGCAAAATGCATTGCCTTGAAGAAGTTATGCATCAAGAGCTGCCCTGTTTCGAATCATGGCATGGAGGCATTGGCTGGAGGGTGTCCCAATTTGGTGAAGGTGAAGGTGAGAAAGTGTCGGGGTGTGACCTCTGCGGGAGCGGATTGGTTGAGGGCGAGCAGAGGCTCGCTTGCAGTGAATTTGGATGCTACTGAGCCCGAGTTGGTGGATGCAGTTGTGCACGGGGATAACAACAATCAAGCTGTGGTTGATGTGGAATCGGGCATCATCGGGAGGTCAGGGTCGTTCAAGGTGAAGCTTGGCTCCATCACGGACTCAATCAGGAGATGGCGGGGCTTTGTAAGCAGATTCCGGAGTAACTTGGGGAGAAAGTATGCTGATTAGGAATGGACTCATCTGTTCATGTGTGTATATTCATTGTGCCATTCTTGCCTTGCTACAGTAATTAATTGTGATTGATTTATGAAGTGAATATAGCATTTGTTTGTTGGGGAAAAGTGAAGCTTTGATTTCTTGTGTTAGTTCAATTTGTGATGAATACTATACTGATTCAACCTCATGATGCCATTGGTTTTGGATTTGGATACTGAAATTGTACCAAATTTAGCAATGCTGTTTTAAACAACAGATAATTGTCAGTTTGGTAACGCTGTTGAGTGGTGCGTTGAAACACATATAGCGAAATGAGCAATGATGATGCAGATCATTATTGATGATATCTGTATAGGCAAGTGATGATCTAGGATTAGTTTGAGAAACACAACTTATTTGGGTAAAACGTAACATACTCCTCCCGTTCTCAAATAATGATTTCCTTTTGCATTTTGATGTCTCATTGCCACAAAATTAATCAATTTCTATTAGTATTAACAAGTTTTCTTTCTTATTAGTAGATGTGATCCATCTTATAAAACTACTTCATTTTTATTATTGACAAGCTTTTCTTTTTTGATGACTGGGGTTCTATTTTACAGCAATCATACTTTTTTTTTAATCTATTTCATAAGTATTTTACTAAATTCATATCGCCATCTCGAAGTTTGTATTTTTAAGAGAAAATATTATTTTGTGGAGTTGTAGACATCTGATTAAATACAGTGAAAATTGGATACGAGTATATAAGATTTTATTTACTCTCAGTATTAAATTTAGATTCGGTCTTTCATTCCCTTCATTTAAAGTAATAAGATTAGTTGGAAATGCGAAGTCGCAAGGCAGAAGTTGGTTCGTGAGTGTTGAATAATTATTTAAGTATTTCAGAAACAAATATAAATAGAGTAATTAATAAATAGGCAAAAAGAAAACTGAAAAATGAATACCGGCGGCGGAGCAGGCGTTGCCGACGAGAACACGAGCAGCTCCTCTTTCTTGCAACTGAGCCACGAGGTGTGGCGGCGCTACCAGCATCTCCTCGACAAATCGACGCCGCTGGAGCTGTACCGCTGGATCTTCCTGGCGGCGATCGCGGCGGTATTCGCGCTGCGCATCTACTTCGTCCAGGGTTTCTACATCATCACCTATGGCCTTGGAATCTACATCCTGCAGCTTCTGATCGCATTCCTCTCGCCGCAGGTGGACCCCGAGATCCAGGGGCTCACCGACGGCCCCGCCCTCCCCACGCGCGCCTCCGAGGAGTTCCGCCCCTTTGTCCGCCGCCTACCCGAGTTTAAGTTCTGGTAAGATGAGATCTTCTATCTTCGTCTCTTGATTTTGCACTTAATTGTTTATAATCACTGATTCATTAGAACAAGTGTATCAAGTTGTGTGAGACTTAATCTAGCTATGGCATTCTCATCTAGTGTATCCTGGACCAAATTATAGGTTTGTGATATCTTCCATATGAAATTACTGGTGTCATATTGTAAGGTATCGGGTGCACCTACTAAAACAAGTTGCGGACGACTTGATTTAGCATGGCATTCTCATCTAGGATGTGTCCGAGTGTATCCTCGACAAAGTTTTAGGCTAGGGACTATTCACCGTGTTAGAACTTCAGATTGTGCCGGTTTGACTTTGTGGAATGATATTGTTGAGATCGTGTATTTGGCTCATTTACACGGGGATAAGGAATTGAGAGTCATTCCGTGCCAATGATCTATGTGTATCCAAGTCTAGGGCTAATCCAAGAGGTGAAAATGTTAACTTGCATCATTACTGCAAGCCGCAATGGGACCACTGTTAGAGAGAAACCTGAGATTCTCATGTGCCTTATTAGTAGGTTATGGAGTGGAGTAGCAGGCGAGGCAATGAAAGGAGAAGCAAGATCTCTAAGTGTTTGCTTGACTCTATTATCGATGATTTGAATATGTATCAAGTTTTATGTGGGAGTTGCAAAATAAGTATTTACTCGACGTGTTCCTTGATGTAAGAGGATCTGAGTTATTCTTGTTTTAAGTTAGTTCGTGTTAGAGATTAGAAAGTCTCGGAAGGAGAACTGTTAAAACCCTATACAAGTGAAGTGGACATGGTATTTAGTTGAGTGTATGTATGCTAATGGAGTTGTAGGATAGAAACTCTTTTTAAAGTATAAAAGTACTACTTGGTACCTGCCTACTTAACATGTTATCGTGCATAGTTAGTCATTTTAAGTTTTCTTCTTTCATTTCTCTCACGTCTTAATTTTTACTATGAATTTAGGCAAGCCTAGCCTTGCTCTTTTTTGTACTAGTAGTCCGTGTGTGTCTGAACTCTGAATGGGTAACATAAAGATTCCTGGTTTCTAATGATAGGGAGAGTAGATTGGCAAGTTCTCAATAGAGATGGTGCATTACCTGTGTGTCTGTGCTTATGATTTCAGTTTTAACTTTTCATATTTTATTCATAGTAGATGTCGATTTCTTTGGAAACAACTCTTTGTTAGCTTTGCACATTTACACGTACCTCAAATGTCATGCCTCTTGATTCTCACTGACTGAATCATGGCTAATAATGCCTGTTCTTGCTAGGAAATTGTTGTAGAAGAAAGTAGGCAAAAGTGTGCAAATTAAATTGCTGGCTTAATGGCTCATTTTCCCTCATAAAGTTGCAAGTGTTCATTTGAATTTAATTGAAGAGACTCCTTGCATTATCCACTCACTTGCCTAGCCAAAAGCTTAATTATGGTTCTCCATCAGGTTTCTTCGTCAAAACACAGTTCCATGCCCCATTCCCTTTGTAATATCTTCACTGCACTTGAACAGTAAGCAATCTGCGAACAATATAAGCATGAAATCAGTGTGGTAAAAGCCCTGAACTTATACTACATTACTACTGGTAGCGTCCTTTTAGAAATTTAATCTAGATACTAGATTTAATATATTTTTCTTTGTGCTCACGTTTTGAGAATGTCTCATCTCTATTCATTAACCAAATTCTTTATTGTTGTCTACTATCAGATTTTCTTGGTCAAAACATAGTTCCCTGCCCCAGTTGCTATGTTAACAATTTCGACTGCAGTTTAATAGTGACTAGTGAGCAAGCAAGATGATGGATGTTTATACGCAAACTCATTGTCTAGTGTCTGTGAGATGAATGGGGTGGTATATTTGATTTAGTCGATTTTAGTATTGGTAAGATGAAACTCCGTCCGCCCCCTTAAAAATAGAGGCTTTGGGGACAACACGGGTTTTAATGCAAAATTGGTAAAGTAAGAGAGAGAAAGAGAAAATATGGTTGAAGTATAGTTAGTGGATGGTGGGACCCATATTATTGTAAGGGTTTAGTTTTGAAAAAGTTCCCAAAATAGACGTGGACTAATTATATAGGACGGACGAAAATGACAAAAAGAGATTTTTTTGGGGAGGGAGTACTTAACTGATATGAAAGCCAACAAGGTTTTACTGTTCATGTCAAGTTTACACCCATGTAATGATGTACGTTTTCTGGACCAGTAAACATCATCGATTTGTAATGCTGTTCAGTCTATCTTGCTAGTCCTCTATGCTATGAATACTGGTTCAATCTCCAATGCTGTATAGTTTATTGGAAATGAGTTTATAATATTTTATCGTAGTTAAACTTATCTTCTTGGATTTTTCACTATGAGTATTTATTTGATCTCCTATGCACTATAGTTTAAAGGAAACTGCGTGGTTTTAATATTTTATCTTTTGAATTTTACCGTAGTCCCTTCTAATCATAATTTACAGGATGGATAGATTGATCTCTTCTTCTCTCTCTGTTGTAGGCATTCGCTTATAAAGGCTTTTTGTGTTGCTCTATTGTTGACATTCTTCAGTGCCTTTGATGTGCCCGTGTTTTGGCCCATTCTTATGTTTTACTGGTCAGTTCTGTTCTTTTTAACTATGAGGAGGCAAATCATGCATATGATCAAGTATAAATATGTCCCTTTCACATTTGGGAAGCAGGTGTGTCCTCAGTCTATAGATTGTTATAAACTTTCTACTAAATCTGTTCTTTTAGTTTAACTTTCCAGTTCCCCCCTCCCCTGTTAAATTTCTAAATCTTTTGCTTCAGCGTTATGGGAAGAAGACAGCTCCTACTGACGAGGCAAACACCAGAAGACCATAGTTCTTAAGGTAGATCAGGGCATTAGAATTTTGAAGATACACATGTTTTCAGTTAAATTTGATTTTTAAGTACTTTATTCTTTTAGTATTCATGACTCATGAGTTGGCATCAGCAATTAATTCTTAGGTGACTAGTGAATGTTCTTGAAGTTCATTTTCGCTATCTGATTGGCGCTATGTAAACTTTCCTGTTCAACTACATGTCTATGCACTGTCCTGTCTTGAAATAGTGTATGAATATTATAAAGATATTTATGCATCTCATGGTAACTGTGGTCCTCACTTTCCCCCCTAATAAAAAAAAACGTCAGCTTCATAACTGTGACCACTGACCATCATAGTTGTCTGTGCTCCGTGCAGGCTTTCAGACAAGTACCTTTCAGCCTAAAAATAAAACAAAATTAATCTCTCTGGTATTGTCAGCTTTTACTTTAACTTGCTGTTGATGCCACTTGATGGCATAAATGTTTCAAGCTTAAGTTGGCTTTTCCTTTTATGGCAGTCTTTCATAAAAACTTCATCTTGATGCATGGGGAATCATGTCACTGGCTGAAAAGAATGCCAATGCATATATGAGTTGTAGTTTTTATAGTGAGTTCCTATTATGTGGTTGTGAATATGTGTTTCTTACCCTTAGGATATTGTTTTCATAAATCACAAGAGATGGACGGTAGCTTTTACTCCTGGAACAGATGAAAAATAAACTTTAGCTTGGCAGAAATTCCTCTTTGAAATGCTCTATCCTAAAAGATAAGGGAAGGTAGTAGGGAGGTTGATATTATTGGTGGGATGGAAGGGACCATGTTATTGATGTCATTGTAGAAAGGGGTGGCACACTCTTCTACCTTGCTATTCCTACTTGTCAAGTCTCTGTACTAGCCTCCATTTGGGTGCATTATTTCACCTTGGCTTGTCATATCAGAGTGTTCCATATTATATAAACTTCAGTAATCAAAGACATTTAGTCTTGCTAATTGCCATCTAAAGTAGTATGCTTACTGCCTATGCAACCAATACCATGTATGCTATTATGTATGAGGGATGTATCTGGGAATCTAGTCTCTTCCCATACTGTCTACAGAGCAATCATACTTACATCAATGGCACGGTAAAAGCTTAAACTCAGATACATGATGTAACATCTTCTGGACAGAAAGGCACTTGAGTTTTTCTACGTCCTGGTAAGTGGGAAATTGAGATCCGGATGAGTAGTCTATTCGTAATTTCATTTTTGTTTTTGATATCTGATGAAATAATGGGTTGGTAATATTGGTTCAATTTAGAAAATTGATTGGTAGATTTGTTCTTTCTATGAACTGTTGTGTATGCTTTGCAAGTTGCATCGAATTGAAGAGATGTATGGTGGTAACTGCTGATGAAGATAACTCTTTTAGGTGATAAGCCTGTTGGTGACGGCATTGTTTGAAGCCATATATGTAAATCCAGATTGTGGGAATAAACCAGCTAGGAATAAGATGAGGATTGTACCCAAAAGAGCAGCACTCAGAAGGTGTATGGGGCCTTTGATGGATGCTCTCACCACTAACTCAAGGATTGGGTGGAGGACCACCATTTATTGGTCTCGTGCGACCGGCCCCAACTTCCCCTCTCTAGAATTTGGAATGTTGCTCATCTCAATTTTTAGCTCTCCAAATTGTGTTTGTTTACTCCGTTTTTTTTGTATTCTAATGCCTCACTTTGATGTTCAATTAAAAAATCTATTATTATTGCTTTAGGTCTTTAAGTGTCTCTATCCTTCCTTTCGCATACAGCGCCCACAGTTATATCTATCCTAGCTACATCTTCTTCCCGGGGTTGTTGAAATTTAGTTGAGTTCAACATTTGAGTTGTTATTCTGTAAAATAGTTTTGTGTTATTTATACAAATTTGAACTTGTAATTTCTCAATCTTCCATTTGGAGATTTGTTCTTATGGTGGAAGAATCATGCTATGGTTGAGACAAAGACGCAAGTTGTTGCCCTGTTCCAAGTGATTAAGAGAAGTTGAGCAACTAGGGTGCCGTATGTCAATACTGATATGGACTAATGCTGAATATTAAATGCTTGACACAGGGGTGAAGTATGGAAGTTGGTTGAATTAAATCTACTTAAATTTGCATTGATTGAAAATTTACTCATTTCTGGTCCACAATATGTTGTCTTTTCTTCATTGTAGCAGTCAAGATATGCCCCCATATTTTGGCCCTTATATTTATCCCAGAGTTTTTTAGGTGATGAAGGTTTAAAGTGGCCATTATAATTGAGACAGATTAGATTACAGCATCAGCTTTTAGAATGTCACAAACAAAACAAATTTTTAAAACCAAAGTGGAAATTGATACTGTATAACATAATGCTGTCAGTGTACTAATATAGTACTAATGTGCTCCTTAGATTTATGTCTGTATCCCAGATCTGAGATTTGATCTAAACCCTTGTGGCTGGGATTGCAATGGTGCTGTGAGGGGGCAGGTTCGAAGAGGATGTCGTTGTCGTGGATAGTGGTGGTGTATATACTCTTACTAATTCTAATAGCTTCATTCTGTTAAAGCTCCATGATCCGAAACAACATTGACGATTAACACTCTTGATTAAAGTCTGTTTGATCTGGGATAAAAACGTTGAATTTGAAGTCGTTTGTGTTAGAATATAGCATCTGGTTAGCTTGCACAGTGAGGAAATGCCTCAGAGTTAAAGGTGAATGATAAAGCAGTAAATTTCTGGTCAGGTTTTCTTAGTTTAGGAGAAAAAATGTCATTGTCAAAATGTTTCAAGAAATATATATTTAGACAAATAGTTCCATTAATTGATAAGGCCAGCATCATTTTGTGAAGCTGTGATTAGAAATGTCAATAAACATAACATGGTATATATACCACAAGATAAAGAGGATATCTAAGGGAAAAAAACAGCATGTGATGGAGTTTTAGCACATTTGCTAATGCAAAAATATTGCAAATCCTTGTGGCTTGGTACCACAACCTCTCTTTCACTGCTCTTATTTCTTTTCCTTTTAATTGCTGCCACAACAAGCACTAGTCTTTGTTCCTTTAGCCTGTGGTGTTCTCTCTCCTTTTCTCTCTCTCATAATTGAACAATGGAAGGTGGACTTCCTATGCTCAACTGCTTGTTACAACATACACTCAGAAGCCTATGTGCATGTTCCGATTCCTCTCCGACCCCTTCAAAGTGGGTGTACGCCGTCTTTTGGAGGATCCTTCCGAGAAATTATCCACCTCCAAAGTAAGCAACTTTTCTTTGCTCAGGATAGAGGACAAAATGAAACATCTGACATTCCTATGGCCATCATTGCTTTGATTCTTGATTCAGTTGTTTTAGTGGTTGCTATTGTGAGAACATGTCTTTTGATCTTGTCCAGGTGGGATCATGGAGGCAGTCTCCTCGATCGAGCTAAGGGAAACAAGAGGAACTGGTAATGCATTGCCTGCTTCACAGCCAAATTTTCCAAGTTGGCTAACAATCGATTTCTTGACTCTTCCATGTTTGATTGATCAGGATTCTTGTGTGGGAAGACGGGTTCTGTGATTTTTGTGAGTGCGAACGAGCTGGAAATGGATGCGGGAGGAGAAGGTTTGGAGCTGACATCTTCTTCAAGTTGTCTCATGAAGTCTACAATTTTGGAGAGGGGTAAGATCCCTTCACACTTTCCACAGATATACAGTGGTTATTCAAGTCTTACAACCCTTTACAGATTGGTGGGTAAAGTTGCATCAGATAACAGCCATAAATGGGTGTTTAGAGATAGCCCAGCAGAAACTGATCCTAGCTTCATTTCCTCATGGAACGTATCCATCGAGCCGGTAAGAGACATCCGCAATCTTTTTACATCTTTCCATTTCACTGCTTAATTTCTTGAATCTCTCGTCAACAGAAGCCGAGAGCATGGGAGGCTCAGTTCAGCTCAGGCATTGAGGTCAGAAGCTGCATCTTTTTCTTAAACTTTTTTATCTCTTTGCATCAGATTTTTCAACGAAAACTTATACATGACAGACTATCGCGCTAATACCAGTTCGAGAAGGTGCAATCCAACTAGGCTCATTTGATAAGGTATGTATAAGTATTTGTTAGCAATCAATGTGTTGACACCATATCATACATTTGTAAAACACAAGATTTTGTTTATGACTTTAATCAGGTTGTTGAAGACCTCAACATGGTGCTAAACATACAGAGAAAATTCAGCTACCTTCAGAGCCTACCGGGCATATACACTATACAGAGGCCACACCATCCGAACCACAGTCCACAACTCGACTACACCTCTGCCCCGAGACTTATGCAGGCGACTGATGACAAGCAACAGATGATAGGCTTGGAAAGGCAAAACTACGAAACCTCGCCTACTAAGCCCCTCTACTTAGGATACAACAACGCCCCACAAATCTGCAGCGCTGAAGCATCATCGTTGTGGTCTATCCCTCCCCTTCTGCCCTCCAACCTCGGGCCATTTTTTCCAAAGGCACCGTCTCCATATTACGCTCCTCAAGGCTTTGGTCATGACGGCGTCTTGCTCAATAGCAATAGCATCGCTATAAAGAGCGATGGTGTTCACAAGTTAGAGGGTGATGGAGGCGCCGTGTCCTTTGGTGATATTGGGGCTGTTGATGTTGTTAAGGTGGAAGCCGGAGGCGGGCGAGAAGAGGAAGCTGGGGTGGTGGCTTTAGGATTTGAACTTCATAGAGGAGCAGAAAAAAAATGTTGTGAATCTTGATCCATTTTTATGTTAGATACCAATGCCACTATATTGTTACTGTACTAGGCTTATTTTTGCCATCGTGTGCAAGGAATTGTTCATATTGTTATATATAGAGCAATAATACTAAGCGATTATTTGTTATTGTATTAGCTTATGCAATTCTTCTATATATATTTGTGTCGAAACAATTTAATCAACTGGAAATTTACAAAGACAAAGATATTAAAGTTGCTATGCATACTGCAAGAATATGTAGTTTACAACCCAAATAAGGTTTGGTAGAATTATTAGAGAGAGAGGAATAGTTGTCACTTTGGAATGTTTATGAACATTCAGCCATCAGTGTCATGTATAATTTGGATGTTAGGAGACATCATATGATTAGTTTTAAGCAACAACTTTAATTAATTTGGTTATGGTGACCCGTGATTGAACGGATTTGGACAATTGCATTCTTGATATTTTTAAGGAAAAGTGTATTTTCTCTAGCGACTTTCTACTTTTTACTAGTGAATAGTGATGATAGTCTACACTTAGAATTGACATAACATAACTAGTAAGCTATATTTAGGTTGAAAAATAATTGTTGGCTAATTAATCGCACAAAAAAATGTACTAATTCAAACTGATTTAGGAGCTTATTCTCTTACTAGGTTTGCAAAATCACCTAAGTCGAAAATTGGAAAAGATAATTAGCTTCAAGAAGTAACATACTCAATGGTTAAATTTGATATTTATATCCATAAAATCCAAATCTTGCAGCAAGTATTATAAAGCTTGATTTTATCCTGATGGGATCGAATGATTCAATTCCATCAAAATACTGAACTTTGCATATCTACAAAATTCAAACGATAATAGTAAAAGGCAAGACAGAGGAAAGGCAAATCGATAGTTTATCAAATGGAAAAGGGTTTTTCTTGAATGTGTAAAGTGAAAAGGTACAATCATAATTCTCCGAAGCCGAACTTCCTGATCACAGCACCAATTGTTACATCTTAATCATAAATAATAATCCAAACTATACACAAGAACCTCTGCATTGTTTCTTGAGATTCAAATTTGCAGCAAATGGAGAAATAATATACAAACCAGAGCTCCCATAGCTTCTGATTTCAAAACGAGGAGCTTTGCCTTCTTTCAATCCCCAAATATCTCAAAGATCACTCTTGAGGCCTTGTCTACTGAAGGAGATGGGTTTGGCGAGAATGCGTTTCATCGCCTGCACGCTGAGCGGGTTTTCCTGGCTCTGCACATTTCGTTAATTTACATGAGCAACTAACTAAGCAAACAAGAATTAGGGGGGAAAAGAGCAAAACAGGGACGGAATGCAGCTCACCATTGAGCAGGTACCAGCGCGGACGTTGCACACAGGGTAGTCATGGGGGCAGCAACTGTAGTGGTCCTCGCAGCAAGTGGCACCCTCGAGAGGGCAGCATCCCCATGCGAAGCAGTACTTTCCGTACGAATAGATGCAGCAGCAGGTTGTGCTCTCAGGGCATTCATAGTACTCGTCACAGACTGAGGGTTTTGGGGTGGGGGATGGGGGAGATGGACCCGGGTTAGGGGGGTTTTCGCCTGTCTTGGTAGGGTACGAGGGCTCTATAGCGATTCCACAAAGACCAGTCTTGTCTGCAATGTTGCGCTCCATCCTAAGATACCCCTCCTCTCCCCAGCTTGAACCCCATGAGTTCCTTACGATCCAATAATCCTTACCGTTTTCAGTGCCGTATCCAACAGCAACCACACCATGGTCCAAGTTCGTCCCACACTTTCCGGTGAATATACCCTGATGAGGTTCAGAAGGTGAAGTAAGTGATCATGTACTGAAACCACAAAGACTAATTGAACTACTATACAATGCCCAGCTAATGGATAAGACGTATTAACGTGCTACTGAAGACAGAACTTACTGATTGATAGAGCTGGAAGTCCCTTCCACCAGCTTCAATGGCAACGCTAATTGGTTGGTTCGCAACCGCCTTCTGCAGCGCCTTCTCATCATTTACGGGTACGTCTTCATAACCATCAATGGATACAACTTTGGCGTTTTTCTGCAAATCAATTACCAGGGATGTCGTGTGTCTTTAGTTGCAGTGAAAGACGAACTAGAGACCTACATTACCTCAAACAAACTGCCAAAAAAATCAACATTTATACTTAAAAACTAACCCTGTAAGTATCACATTTGCCATCCCTTCCCGTGTAAGGATAATCCTCATCAGAGTCGATGCCACCATTTTTGATGATAAACTCGAATGCATAATCCATAAGACCACCATTGCACCCTTGGTTATAGGACGTATCACAATCCACAAGCTCTTGCTCGGAAAGAGAGACCAAAGATCCAGTTTTGATCTGATTGATACCTTCCACAGCAGCAATAGTAGAGAAGGCCCAGCAACTACCTATAAAATTCCAACAGTTTACGGGATGCATCAGTATCAAGATTTTGATTATATATATTAAAATGACAACAAGTCACTTCAACCCAAACTAACATGTCTCGCACAAGAAAATTCATCTTTATTTTTCTAAATAAAACAAATCAACATTTATATGACCACAATATTATGCTCTATCCATGTAGTACTATATATGCATCCAAATATTTTAATTAAATGCATAAATAAACCTAATTTTTTGTCAAATAAACTAGTTTTTGGTTGTACAAAATTTGATCACATAAATTCGTTGTATTTTAAAACATAGCAAGAAACACCCTTTATACGCTAACTTGTAAAATGATGCCAACTGTAAGTATGTAAACAAGTTAACATGTATCTCTTATTGCATTGTGGTGTTTTAATTCGTAAGCAATTTCATTCATATAGGTATATATTTAATGTTGAAAAGACAAATGATCAGAGTTCAATACATCAAAGAGCCAATGGCACACATGAAAACTAAACAACAAAAAAGGAGGCTCCTTTTTCGCTGTAAGATATTTATTCGTTGAATTGCCCTTTGGAAGAGGTCCACCAAATTAAAAGGTCATGTTCATTTGTCTACAAACCAATAGACGACAAAAACAACAGCACAGTCTCTTCTTATCCATAATCATTTCAAATAAGAAAATAAAAAGAATCGAGTAGAAGACAAACCAATTCCTATTTTTTATACCACCAAACCTAAACTACCAATAGTTTCATCTATGAACCCCAATTTTCTCCTCATCAAAACACCTTGATTTTGGGGATATAAATTTGTGAAAACACATAAAAACTGCTGTAAAAATTCTGGAAGCCCTACGGATCAAAACAATTAGAATAATTTACTTGTATTTAGATCCTAAAATTTGATAATTTGATAGCACACAGTAAAAATTAATAACTGGATAGATAAATTATCACTTCAATTAAGATGAAAACATTAGAATTTGAAGAGGCAATGAAAAATCAATTACCACAGCTGCCCTGATCCTTCACCGGCGCCACCGCGCCCTTGGTTCTCCAGTCAACGGATTCCGGCAAGGAATCGCCTTCTCTCAAGGCGTAGCGATCGCTCTTCGTCGCGCCGAGCCGCAGCGCCGAACGCGGCTTCGTCCCGAGATGCATCATCCGGTACTCCTGATTGGTCAGATCGGCGAAGCGATTGAGACCTAGCTTGTAGGTCCGCCCCTCCACGGCGTTCTGCTCCTGGATGTACCTCCAATTCTCCTTAAAAATCTGGAAGCGCTTCTCCTTCTCGCCTAGGGCATTGTAGGACTTGCCGTGCTTGACGTTCCACGACTCGTACATCGCATTCAGCTGCTCCTCGTCGTAGGAGATGATCGACATGTCGGCGGCCCATGCTAGGGCGAGGAAGAGAGAGAGGAAGAGAGAGAATAAAAGCAGTGATTTTGCAGCCATTGCTAGGTTTTAGGAGATTCCTCTTTTTCTGGGTGAAGATGAAAGAAGAATAGCAGCGATTATAAAGGGTGAAAAGGGGAGGGACTTTTTCGGCATTTACCAAATTTAAAAGATTCGTGCAATTAATTTATATACGCAACTGTGATTTTTTTTATAGATATATTGGGATAATATTGAAATGCGACTTGCATAATTTTAGGCTGCAAAATAGGGATAAGAAGGGCTATGATTCACTTTCCAATAAATAATTTATTTCAAAAGTCTTCATATTTTCTTCAGTTCTACTTGATTACTTATAACTTATTAGCTTCTGAATCGAATTTTAACTCATGTTTCAAATAAAGATATTCTGCAAGTCAATACTATGTTGCATAAGATACACTCCTACTAGGATATACTAATCTTTTTCTTACGATGAAATGAGTTTTTGATAACATAAATTAGATATTTAGATTTATTATTGGGATAAAACATGTAGCAAACAATAGATATATGGAGTATATGATTGTGGTATATGGAATGTCTCGGCCATGTGTCACAACATAATCCTTTATTTTAGGGAAGAATTACATAAGGAAAATAAGAGATATAAAAAATAAGTAACTAAAAAAGAAAATGAAATATCATAAGCAATCATCACCCAAATTCAAATTATTCAAGTAAATCAACTATGTAAATTGAACAAGTGGTGAATGTATGATGAGAAGTAGGACAAAGATGAAATAAATCATTTCTGCAACTAGTATATGATCATACATACAACTACGGCGGATCTAGTCAAAATATTAAAATAGCTACTAACAGAGTACAAAATATCTTCAATGTTTCGTGACACACATGATGTAATAATAATATGCCTCCATTCTCTACTTGGTTATTCGAATAACTTTTTTTGCAAATCAATAAAATTAGGGAAAGGAATTCGAATTTAGTTAATCAATTAACATACCGATGCAATCAATGATAATGAATATATATCGGTTCATTAAATAATCGATCTCATCAGTTTCGGTTTGGTATTTTGTAATAGATCCAGGACCAATGTACTGCATATATTTCTCATCACAAATACATTTCTGTGTGACTTTTTTCCCAAAATTATTCAAAAATGTCCAAAGGCCGTTGGCTAGTTTACAACGTAACGTCTCTTCTTTTTAGTTAATTGCGATTAAAACACACACACACTGATATACAATAATATAAATAATGATGATAAAATACTTATATTTATTTAATAATGACCAATGTCAGTGCTAAACCCATGTTCCTTCTTTTGACGTGTTATTAAAGGACAAGGAGATTTAATAGGAATAATATTGTTTATGGAATGGATTCACTGGACCATGATCCAAGATTCTCACTTCTGTTTCTTTTGATTTCGTATTTAATACTGTATTAAACTAAATGTTCTCGATAAGATTAGTGGATCTTAATAATTATACAGTATCACAATTAGAAAATTGAGGGAACTAGGCCAACCAAGTTTAGTTTAATTTATGCATCTTATACTTATCATTATAAATAATAAATTAATAATATAAATCCGCCTTTGTTAAATCGACCGGGTGGATTAACCTCTACTACTGTACTAGTTTTTAAACTATTAAATGGATAAACAAGTTCATGTCACTGAGAAGAATAATTACTGGGGATATAAATTTTCCAAGTTAGAAGAAGCCTATATATAAGTATACTGTATACGTGCGAAAAGAATTTTTGAGATTGGAAATAAAATAAGCATACTCTCTTCGTTTCTGAAGAACTTTTTTGTTCTTAGAAGATTATATTTAAAAATTAATTAACAATTTAAACTGTTCTTATCCTTAATCATTGCATCAACCGAAAGTACTCCATAAAATCGAAAGTTTTAGTATCCATTATTTTAAAAAAATTTGAGGTCGAACATGTACCAGGAAATAAGTTTTATTTTTCTACATGATGTAAAAGTAAAACTAATTCACACATGGAGATGGAGTATGATATATCCAAAAAAATTTATGAACAAGAAGCCAGTCAACAACTCTCCATGTCTAGAAACAAAAATCTCCTTATCCATAACCAAAAATGGGGCTTGGACGAAAACTCTATGAATGAGATACGATCAAATCAAAATACGTGATCACTTTTCTACTACTTGTCATATCAAAATTGTTTTATTGTTTATTAAAATAATAGGAGTACATCTTTTTCTTTCTTTTCCTTCTTGGCAATTTTTTAGATTAAACTAAGAGTAAACTTTCAAATTGGTCCCTGGATAATGAGTTTCACGTGTTCTAAGTTCCTGAACTCGAAAAAATATCACCACATATGATGTCCACATTAAAATCAAAGTTTCGTATGTCCCTTTTTCAAGTATAAATTCAAATAAATAAATTGAATTTTAATTTTTATTTGGAGTAATTCGTAAATTAGATGTTTTTATATCTATTATACAACATATATACTGGCATTATATTTGTGCAAATTTTTTTAATGCGATAGGAGATTCCTTATGATAGTATGGTTGCAAGAAAATGGACAAGTTGCAATTTCGTTCGTTCATTTTATATCTTTTGATCCATTACTTATAAGGTGTGCTAAAGATTCTCTGCACTTGAAATATCTCTTATATAATTAAAGACCAATAATTTGCTGCACAATTCGCGATATGAATAAAATACTACTCTGCAGATAAAATAAAATAAAAAAATGAATGAAATACGTGGCTGACGTCAATAATATGGTTAAGACTTTGAGTAAAGCCTATGTATGGTTGGTTATTCCTATTATTATGATTGGAGTATATATGTATGAATTTTAAACAAATAATAAAAAAATAATTGAAGAGATACAACTGGAGGAATAAATAAAGATTGACCTTACCTATGTGGACTGTCACAGAAAGAAGATAAATGTCATGAGGTTTCATTTTGTGGAGGCGTAAAGAGATTTATTAGTTGTCCGTTGTAACAAAAAAAAATCAACCCCCACCAAAATTATTGTTCACCCATTGGTGTATATAGTATTATTTATGTAAAATGGTGAAATCATAAAATTAATTTATAAATTTTGTTACTTGGTAGCTTGGGGGAGGAAAGTGGTGGGATTTTCTTAAACGTCAATATAAAAATGTGTGGTCGCACGGATCAAATTTCAAACATAAGGTTGGGTTTTGTGAAAAGTTAGACGAAATTCAAGAAATGGTACCTTTTCTCTTAATGATGATTAAAGAGAGTGATATAATTTCAATTGAAATTGGACCCATGATTAAGATATTTTTTAAAGATAGATGCAACGTCTTCTCTTCTTGGGACGGGCATATCATATCAGTGAATAAATCGAATCAACTAAATGTAGAATTCAAAGCTAGCTACAAAATAGGAAATTAATCTTCAATTTTCGAAATCATAGAAAAGTGAGTATTCGTTTGACATCATATAACTTAACAACATTTTTGGTCGCAAATTATCTTTATTTTTCATATTGCTCATATTTTATTTATAATTCATAATCACTAAGTTTCTTAATCACGAATTAAGAACTCACCCTAATAATGAGCAAAAATATTAATACTAATCCAAAAATAGTACTATTTCAATTAGCATGTTAGAGCTAAGTTGACTCACATGGAGTAATATTTATGCATATTATATATGCTTGTGTGATAGTTTAAATGAAATATGTGGAGGAATGTATAGACCATAGATATTGGATTTGGGACTGCTCCATACCTTCTTCATATTCACTAATATTAAGGTGGTAAAGCTAAAAGGTCCAATAAATCGGAGAGAATTAAAATATTGAATTTGATTGTTATCCCGGGTGCAGTTTAAAATTTGTGGACATGTCTGAATAAGTCATAAAATATAGAGGATTAAGATCATAAATTTCTAACCCTATAAATTCATGCTCAATTAACCCGCATCATACATATATTAATTAGCCTAAAATTCGAGAAGGCGAGACTTTAACTTGTTGAGTTGTGACCCGTGTAAAACTATTGCTTATCAAAATTCAGTTTTGTAAGTTCATTTTAATTTTATAAATTCAAAAACTAAAAAAAAAAATTAATTAACACTTCAATTTATAGTTGATATATTTGCATTAAATTTTTATTAATATAAAATAAAGTAGATAAAAATAAAAAAAATTCAAGTTTACTAAGAATATTATGAATTTCATATTTTAAAATTTATCAAAATTCAGTTTTGTAAGTTCATTTTAATTTTATAAATTCAAAAATAAATTTTTAGCATGTTATGATTCACCATAACATATTTTTTTAATGTCATCATTCAACACCTCGACTACCAAACGAGACCTTAGGGCATCCACAATGGGACGGACTAAGCGACGCCCTATGCACCGCCACGTCAGCATTTTATCCTCTGCCACTTCCACCTGCAATAGGGCGGACTATAGCACGCCCTAAGCCACGCCATAAGCATTTTATCTATTATTTGAATATTTAAATACTTCAAAATTTAGAAAAAAAAAAACTTCATTTCATTAAAATTAAAACATTACACTACGAATGTGAAAAAACTACAAATTCTCAACGGCGGTTGCGGTTCCAAACTTCTTCAATCATGTCGGTCATGAGCTAAGTATGGTCTTGTTGGTTGCGCATTGAGGTCTGTCACTGTAGAACCTCACCAAAGCCCATCGGTAATCCTCGAGCGACAGGTGGGGTCGCCGTGCTGGAGCTAGATCCGGCTTCATCATCCACCCAATCGGCGACATGTCCAACTTCTTGTTCGACTATCATGTTATGCATGATGATGCACGCATACATGACGTCGACGATGACTTCCTTGAACCAGAAACGCGCCGGACCTTTCACGATTGCCTACCGCGATGGAGCACCCCAAAAGCCCGCTCCACATCCTTCCGCGCGGACTCCTGCTTTGCCGCAAACAAGACTCTCCTCTCACCAATTGGGCAGCTGATCATCTTCAAAAAAAAAAAAAAAACAGGCCACCTTGGGTATATGCCATCGGCTAAGTATTACTTCATATGATGTCTGCGGCCGTTGGCAGTGAACTCGATGGCTGGGCCACGACCCCTGCACTGATCTGCGAAGAGGGTGGACGAGTTGAGGACGTTGATGTCGTTGTTCCACCCGGCTACACCGAAGTAGGCATGCCAGATCCGGGCGGCGGTGGTCAGCGACAGCTTCCAGGATCATCGTAGGGTGGCTGCCCTTGCAGCCGCTGGTAAATTGGCCTCTCCACGCCGTCGGACAGTTCTTCCACTGCCAGTGCATACAGTCGATGCTCCCTAGCATCCCAGGGAAGCCGTGCACCGTCTCGTGCATCCTCATCAGCAGTCGGGCGTCGCAAATATGTGTCGCCAAAAGCCTCCACAACTACCTTACAAAAAGTCTTTAGACATTCGCGGCCAGTTGTCTCCCCGACGTGAAGGTACTCGTCGAACATATCCGCCGTGGGTGCCATAGGCCAACTGCCGGATTACAACCGTGCACTTCTGCAACGGCGTAAGTCCGGGTTTGTCGATGCCGAAAGTACTCATCACGTCCCTCCAACGTGTGCACAATGCGGAGAAAAAGATCTCGGCTCATTCTAAAACGGCGGTGAAAACATTCGGGCCCCACCGTGGATGCTCGGCAAAATAATCTGCGAACAGACGTTCGTGAGCTACGTCGTGCTCGCGCGGGACATACGTCCGACGTTGTATCGGCCGAGGGACCCGCGCCACCGCCTCCGCCGCTGTCTGCTCCTGCTGCATTTGTGCCAAGCATTCCGCCGCAGCTTCATTAACGGCATCGAACAAGGCTCGAGTCAAGGCCCGTCTGCAGCCATCCAATGTACTCAAATCGTAGTCGCGGGATTCATTTTTGAGAGAAGATGAGAGAGAATAATTGAAGAGATGTGAAATTGGAGTGTGTGAAATGGTAGAGAATTGTGGTGTTTAAATAAGAAAAATATTTGGAATAAATTCAAAAAAAAAATAAAAATGCGTTCGCATCGTCCGCGACGCCACAGTGGCGGACGATGCGACGGATGATCGATCGGGCGCGAACGATAGTTAACCCATTGTCCGCGATGCCACGGTGGCGGACGATGCATCATCCGTCGCATCGTCCCTCCCACTGTGAATGGCCTTAGAGTTAATCTTCACTAGTCCGTTGGACTAGCCCAAAATATGACTATTATGATTAGGGTTAAAAATGTTATTATTAATAAAATCAATATTTTGACTTTGAAAGTCTTTTTCTATGGTTTACTGCATATGGAGAGGAATATGAAGAAAACAGAGCACCGATCCACGAACTATAATTCTTTCTGACAGGCCCAGACCCAAATCATTGCATTGGCATAGTACAATTTGCCACCTATTCTTCTGAAATTGGTCACCTAATGGATTTTTATATTTTCTTCAGTCGGAGATTCATTCCAAGAAAGTATAAACAAAACATATATTAGACCATCCACTGATCCACAACACCACCAGTTCGTTCTCTATGATCCAATAAAACATCAAAACTTTTACTTTATTTCTTACTTAGTGTTATCACCCGTGCTATGCACGAGACACAATATTTTCGAATAATGAAGATATATTTACAATTTAATAGATTAAAATAATGAATATAGTGAAAATAATATAAAATTATTCTTTTAAGAATATGAATTAATTAAAAATAGTACTCCATTAATAAGATTATAAAGTACTCCCTCCCTCCACCATTTAAAGAGTCATTTTGACTCGGCACGGGTTTTAAGAAATTGTTTGACTTTGTGAAGAAAAGTAAAGGAAGAAATTGAGTGGAATGTGCGACCCATTTAAAGTATTAATTTTATATTGGATTGTGAATGTAAAAGTTGGTGGGATGTGGGATCTGCATACTAAAAGTGTAATAAAGTACTGTCGTTCTATAAATCGTGGACAAACCGAAATGACAAAAGAGTTCTTTGAATCGTGGACGGAGGGAGTATTAAAAATATTAAAAACGACAACAATCGGATATTTGTAATTCTCTCAACTCATTATAAAGTAACATTTCATATTCACCATATTATTGAATTATATAATTTTTATATCAAGTATAGGTGTAGTAACGTAAAATAAAATAAAAATTAAAAAAAAGGACATGCGTGAATTAAATAGAATAAGATATGCAGATAAAGGAAAATGTATTGCTAAATACTAAAAAAATATTTATTTGAACGAATAAATTCACTTTCATCAAAATTAAATTCAAATATAATAATATTTATAAACACAATATTTTGAAAAACATAAAAAAAAGAAATATAACTCAAAGTCTTAAAAAAAACATTATCTTTTCTAGTAAAAATAAATTAAATTCAACTCAATTATAACTAATGAGTACAAACTGTGAACAATTAAAAAAATATCATATACTTATAAAAAAATAATGATCCCGGGCTCTATTAATTTTGATACCTAAATTTGGTTAGTAGTATCATATTTAATACAAAATAATTTAGTTACTGATTCACTTGAATTTTATATGGTTTTAGAGGGTAGTTTCACTTGGTTTTGATCAAATATTGTGTACTTTAAACATGGTTATAGCTACTTCTCTATTATGTTGGTACTTTGAGATATGGTTATAGCTACTTCACAATACACTTCTTTGCATATATTTAGCATTGAGTTCTCTAGAAAAATCATCTGAACTGAATACCAGAGGTTGCATCATAGCTTGTGGGACTGTTTCCCACCAAGAGTAAGTATTGCTTCAAAGAAGAGATACCCTATAATCAAAACCTTCTTCTGACATACAACTCATCTGATTGAACACCGGTTCTATCACTTTTAACTATATCCCAGCCTCAGTCAGATTAGTCCCATAAAATCAACAACTTTTACTTTTCCGGGCTCTTTAAATTTTCTACCTCTTTACCTCATCATTGGTCCATGTACCAAAAATCCCAGTATGATGCAGCATGTATATGAGAAGTTTATACAATTAATTGATGATGTAGGACGGTTGACTCTTCTCTCCTTAATGACACATGTTTATGATAATACAAAGGCAAACGAAACTTATAACCAAAATGTATCTTACCATATGCTTAAATGTTATGTCCCAAGGGGATTCTATCCCCGCTCTGATACCACCTAAACTGTCACACCTCTACCCTTATAACTTATGCACATACTATAAATAAATTGAAAATTTAAAATAAATAATCCTCGTGTCAACTACATAAAATCCACATAATATATCAGGTACATATTTCAAAATATTCTAAACTGTAGTGGGACCCTCTCACTCCTCTATATACTATACATTTATCTATATGCAAAAATGATGAGGAAGAGAAGTTGCCAAAATGCGTCAGCCGCCGACCCTTATAATAACTGTAACTCACATCAACCCACACATCATTGATATCTTATTCCTGAAAAATATTAGTGGTTTAAATGAGCCACAACTCAGTGCATATAAACCTTACCTTTAATTTCACACACAAATATCAAACACATTCTTTCATCAAAATATATCACCGGAAATAATAAATATCATAAACAATTTAATATTCATATGCATATGCCTCTCCGTTCTTTTTATTATAATAGTGACAGATCAAGCCTGGTATCTGCCCGGGATTTCTATTGTATACGACCCGAAGGTCCCTTTTATTTATTTGACCTTTCCAGGAAGGCCCCTCTTTGTATTGACCTTTCCACGAAGGTCCCTCTTTGATTTGACCTTTCCACGAAGGCCCCTCTTTACATTTTGACCTTTCCACAAAGGCCCCTCTATGATTTGACATTTCCACGAAGGTCCCTCCTTGCATATTTTCTTTGACCCGTAGGTCCATTATCATTGTATATGACCCGTAGGTCTATTGTCATTGATATCAGATGCAGGGCAAGACCGTCACATATCCTCTTTAATTCCATGATTCAAATAATTCCAATACCATGCATCAAACATATCCATTGCAACAATCACATATCCATATATTCCACTAATAACTCCAATATTACAGACAAACATATTCATTGCACAAATCACATACCCACCTCATTTACACCATCAATATCAAATACTAACACATAACCATTTCAGACTCACATCATATGATTCAAATATTCACTCCAATTTAACGCATATCAATCAATCACATAAAATATGTAAAATTAAAAGTGTGATTTATACACACCTGAATATGATGTCATCTAATTGAGCTCCTGATTCCATCTACTAATTTCCACTGATCTTTAATCTATTTCCATTTCCATTTGTTATAGCTCTCTTTCACCTCTTTTTCTTCTAAGAACTTTTATTTCTCCACTTTAACTTTGTTTCCTAAATATTTTTCTTCTTTTTTTCCCTTTTGTTTTCCTCCCCTTCTTTCTCTAAATATGAGACGAAATATATATATAAAATATATATATATATATATATATATAGGGAGGTGATCAATTGCTAACTAATTAGCAATCCAAAATTGAGACCAATTTTTAACCATTAGATTAGAAGATCTTGTGGTTGATATAATGTCAAGTGTAATATATTTTAAATTTAAATAATTATTAATTAAATTAAAAGGGTATTAATGTCAAATCCTATATGTAGTAATTATAACTAACTACTTTCTCTCTCCTCAAAATCATCTCAAATCTTTAAATTTACGTAACTCTCTCAATTTAAATTATTTTTTCGCAAAAAATATATCAAATTAAAGATAATTTAATAAGGATTCCAACGAGATCTCAATTGCATATGTTCCGACGATGTTTGGGTGATGAAATTTGATAAATTATATTTCAATTTTCGTACATGTTGATAAGCAGCTTTTATCAACAAATGCAACAAAAAATCTCAATATATTGTAGGCAAAATCTCAATATTATGCATATCCAATCTCAATAAAAATGTGTTGATATTTTCTTGTCCTTGTATTGATATTCTAATGTCATATTGTTGATATTTGTAATACACAATGTTGATATAAAAAAATACTCACGAAAATTATCATATGATAACATAATGACTAGGCCTGTCAAAATGGATATCGGGTATCCAATACCCGATATCCAAACCCGAAAAAATCGGATAATTACCCGAAACTCGATTTTTCGGGTATCAGATCGGGATCGGGTAGTGAGAATTTTGGATAATCGGGTATCGGGTTACCCGATATCCGATCGGGTATACCCGAATTATCCGATTTATTTTCTATAATTAATAAATTACTTTTTATTATAATTAAATATAATTTAATTTCTTAACTACAGTTTAATTAACACTTAATAGTAAGTGTATAAGATATGTAATTTAATTTTTTAATTATATTTTAATTTCATTGACCTGTGATATTTTGAATTTTTGATGATATTATTGTTAGATCTTGATTCTTATGAATTATTAAATTGTGAATTTATAAAGGATGAATGTTTGAACTTATGAATTTTGATGCTTATTGACTTATTGTGGATGGATAAAAGATGTTAATATGTATAAATGAATTTTGTATTTTTCAAAGTTTGTAGTTATTTTCTTTTAAATTCGAACTATAACAAGAATTTTGTAATCCTGTAAATTTGTAGTTATTTTCTCTTAAATTCGAGCTACTATAAAAATTTTGTATTTCTAAAAGTTTGTAGTTATTTTTACTTGAAATACTAGTACTTCAACTTTGTATTGAATTTGAATTAAATAAATTCTAAAAGTTTGTAGTTAATTTTTTTTTAAAAAAAATATCAAAATCACAATTGGGACTGGATGCCTGATTTTTCGGGACTGGATACCAGAGTCGGGTATCCGGGTACCCGAAATCAAATTCGGGTCGGGTATCGGGTATTGGAATTTGGGAATTTTGGGATCGGGTACCCGAAAATTTCGGATCGGGTATCCAATTTGACAGGCCTAATAATGACGATATTACCCTTTTGTTGATATTATCTTATGGTTATGATTAATTTATAATTAATTTAATATTTTATTAAATAAAAATGTTTTTAATTTTTTTTAATTTTTTTTAATTTTTTTAAAATTTTAAAAAAATATATTTTTTTTAAATTTTTTTAAATTTTTTTTTTTCGATTTTTTTTATTCGATAAAAACTTGCTGGAGTAAATAATGAACTATATTCACTACATAATGAACTAAATGAATGTATGTTATGAAGTAATTTTTCGCATTCATTATATACTGAATTTACTTCAACTGAAAGATAATTATGTCATAACACATTATGAAGTAATAAACTAATAAAATGAAGTAATAAACTAATGAAATGAAGTAGTAAACTAATGAAATGAAGTAATAACATAACTGAATGAAGTAATAAACTAACGGAATGAAGTAATAGCATGACTGAATGAAGTAATAAACTAACGGAATGGAGTACTAAACTAATAGAATGAAGTAATAACATGACTGAATGAAGCGATGAACTAACAGAATGAAGTAATAACCCTAAACCCAACTGAAAGATAATTATGTCATAACAAATTTTGAAGTAATAAACTAATGGAATGAAGTAATAACATGACTGAATGAAGTAATAAACTAACGGAATGAAGTAATAGCACAACTGAATGAAGTAATAAGTCCATAACAATAACATGACTAAATGAAGTAATAAACTAACGGAATGAAGTAATAACATTATTGAATGAAGTAATAACCCTAAACCCAACTGAAAGATAATTATGTCATAACACATTATGAAGTAATAAACTAATGGAATGAAGTAATAACATGACTGAATGAAGTAATAAACTAATAGAATGAAGTAATAGCATGAATAAATGAAGTAATAAACTAACGGAATGAAGTAATAACACGATTGAATGAAGTAATAAGTTCATAAAATACATTCATTTAGTTCATTATGTAGTGAATATAGTTCATTATTTACTCCAGCATATATAGGGATGTGATCAAATGAAAACCATATATATAATGAAAACTCAAAACTATTATCCCAGCCGCTAATTTTATCAGATCTGTGGTTAATATATCGTTCAATTCCTATGTCAACAAGAGTATATATTTTATCAATAGAGGGTAATTTTGTAACTTAATTTGATCAGCGGTTTATGCTTTCCTAATTAATCTCCCAATTTATAAACCGCAATTATTCACATCGCTGCTAATCTCCCACTTTCTAATCTGCAAATATTTACATCTTCGTCGATGTATCTTCGTCTGTTCAGCATCGGAGTAATAACCGGCTGAATCTCATATTGCATAATACTCCGATCCTGCCGAATCACATATTGCATACAATCATTTTGCAAAATCTGTGTCAAAACAGTTTTCTATTATATGGAGGGTTCTGACGTTGATAAAGGTAATTTCATTTGGCGTAATCTGTGTTCAATTGAATTTTGATTTTTCATTTCCGGATGTTTGCTTTTAGTAAGTCGTAGTTTGAATCATTCGTGATTCATAATTTCTGCTTGTTGAAGTGTTTTTCATGTGTTGAAGATTTTTCATTTCCAGAATTTTGGTTTTCATTCGTGTTTGCTATTATATTGATCATGCGTTGACATGATATTTGTTGATCATGTGTTGATATTCGTTGTCTGTTGAACCTGTGTTGAAATGTTATGCTATTTTAGTTGATATGCCGTTGCAAGAGGTTGATTCTACGTTGATCCTATGTTGATCATACGTTGACATTTTCGTTGATTCTATATTGATGTTCATTGAGTTCATTTTTTTTAATCTCTGTTGACATTAGGCTGCTTTGTGTAACAGTCTCAATCATTCCAGAATGTAGATCTGACTTGAAGCCTTATGTCGGCAAGCTTTTTGAATCAGTAGAAGATGGCGTTTCCTTTTATGAAGAATATGCTAATGTTTATAGGTTTGATACCCATAAATTTGGTTTCAAATTGTCAAATGGTGTCAAAACATGGCAGACCCTTGTATGTAGCAGACAAGGTGAATTATTATCTGACAACGAAAATGAGGTCACTTTGCCAGAGGGTAGTGCAATCAAGCGTAGACGACATTCTAGCAGATGTGTCACGACCGCACTTTGCTAAGGATAGCAAACGCGGTTTATCGCGACTAGGGGAGGATTAAAGAAGCGGGAAAGAAAGGGGAATCTCGGCAAAACTGATATGAACGAAATCAAATTGGAATAACTGACAAAATATATCAGAGTGCATGATACAAAGGAACATAAGTTCAACTTTTACACTGCAGCGGAAGAGTCAAGAGAGAATGACACCGTGTATGGAGACACGATTCATCCGAGCGTTATAATACTGAAACCCATTCGCCATCTTTGCTCAACACCGCCCTTCGTCATCACCGCTTAACCTGCACATTTTTTTAAAACATATGCAGGGCTGAGTACTTGATGTACTCAGTGAACACAAGTCCGAAATATAATTTTCATAAAAACTGGTTTTGTCAAGCCATAACTGAGTGAACCCGGGGTTTTATTGAAAATGCCCGAGAACACTAAAATCATTTTCTCTTAAAAACTGTGATCGGCCGATCCATTTTCCTGGAACATATACCATATCTGAACTTCATTCTGGTGCCGGGAATGTGGCCACATTCCACGGTCACAATGACCGGCCAACTCGAAGGATGGCTCCCGGTCCCTGGTGTACACTAGCCTGAGCAGGGAATCACTCCCACACTCAGACCCGAATTCGATTCACAACATAACTTGTCTAGTAGGGTCGCTCCCCTTTCTAGACGAACAGATAGGTAATGCTCAAAACAAAAACATGGCAAGACAAAACATACTTTGAATTTAAATAACTGAAAGCATTTTTCACCACATAATAATGTAGGATAGAAAGCCCACAAAAATACTTAGTTCGAAAGCCCACCTCGTTCGTTTACTTTTTCTTAACTTGAATTTCTTTCTCCGACCTTAACTTGCGAAGATAACCTTTTTAAAAACATCACAATATAATACACAAATCAGATTTCAAGAAATTCTTAAACTTTAATAGGAATGCATGCCATGTAATTAATTTCCTTTTCTTATTTCACTTATCATTAAGAAATTTCTAAAACTCGCTTGCATACTATTTAATGCTTCTTCTTTCACTATTCTCGACTTTGATTGAATTGAACTTTATACTTTTAACTTCAAAATTTACTCTTATGCAAAACTCTAAAATAAAACAAAAGAACAATTATTTTATCTTAGTTACCCCATTAGAGGAAACCATATAAAAATATTAATTGAACCTTAACTGAAAACTTAGGCTAAAAAAATTAAATATCTAAAATTTCTCCCAATTAATTCTTGGCCACCTTTTTAAATAAATTTACTGCAGCCCAACTTATTAAAAGGAGTTGGGCTCGGATTTTAATTCTCTCATCCTCTTAGCCCAAGTAAATAACATGCAGCCCAATCATCACTTAAAATGCTAGCCCAAAAGATATAATTATACCCACATATATATACTAAGTCATCATCTTCCTTACAATAATTCTAAACCCAAATTGATGTGAGAGAAGCTCCCTCCTTCTCACTTCCAGCTGCTGCCGCCGCCACCCTGCCATCGCCGCCTCCGGCGGCATCTCTCTCCCTCCGACTCTTCCTCTCTCTTCTCCCCTCTCTCTCTTTCTCTCCCCACTCCCTCTTCCTTTCTTGGCCCTACTCACGCCGCCGCTGCCCCTCTCTCTCCCGATCTGCCCGCTGCTGTGCATGCACAGGCAGCGGCTTCGCCGCTTCTTCTCCGCGCCTCACGCTGCCGGAGCAGCTTCCCGGCGCCACTCCAGCCCCGGCCACTGCCTCCTCACCGACTCCCGAGAGGTAAGTTAGGGAAATTCTATTCTATTCCCTTTTTGGTTTTATTTCTAAAGATTTAATCTTTGATTTAAAAGTTTGGTGTGTAATTTGCAAATTATAGAGATTGTGAACTCGTCCTCGGCAGTGAGTGGTGCGGGCTGCCGGAGTGCCGCCGCCGGAAATCCGACAGATTTGAGATAAGCTTCCTCATTCTTTCTAGTTATTAAGGCAGTAGGTTCCTACTTTGGTTCTATTTACTGAATTTGGTGATTTGTGATTATATGCCTTGCTATTTGGAAGACTCTATGGTGAAATACGTTGTTAAGTTTGGTGTGGCAGATTCTATTTCCTAAATAAATGCATATGCTTACATATACGAAAGAAAAGAAAGGCTTGGTGTTTACCTTTTGATGTGGGAACAAAGTGTTGTTGGATTGTAGGCTTGATCCTACGATTGTCTGCAGCTCTCTGCAACTCTCCCTCCTCGTACTCCTTTATTCTATATATATGTGTATGAAGAGAATTTGTAGAATGTTTGATAGTGATGGGTTTCCTGGAGTGGAAAGGCTGGGGTTTATATAGTTGCCATTTCTTCAAGTTGCTATGCAAGTGGAGGGGGGTTTAACAATGGGGAAGGTTTAACATGGGGGAGGTTTAATCTGGAGAGGTTTACTGCCAAAAGATCTCCTCAAAATCTCCTCAATGATCTAATTTGGATCCTATTTCTTGATCTTACGGCTAAAAATATGGCTTGAGAATTGAGGGAGCATTTGAAGCTTTGATATCTCTGCACTTGCATTTAATGTCCACTTGGTTGAAATCTTACAAAGATTTTGATTGGATTTGGGAATGAATTTCATCAAATCTACTATTGGATTTCATTTGATACTCCCTAATCCATTCAAAGATTTACTCCACAATTTATTTTATTACTCTCTCTGATTCTCTTCTTTTGTAGTAAATAACATCTATTTATGGAGCATGGGCTATCCTCGTCGATGTATCGGCTTTCCTCGGAGCTTGAGCACGACCGTTGAGCGGCTGCCCGAACTTGCACGCCTATCTCTTATTGTAAAAGATTAGGATTTGGTTGTATTGTATATTTTAATCGGACTTCTCGTATCATGTATTATTTGGATTTATTATTTTAAATTAATCGTGGTAAAACCAACAACTTCTATTGCATATTTCGTCTTGATTTCTTTATAACTCAAAAGATCGATATTAAAAATTCAAACGGGCAGTTTATAAATACTACATTGATCACTTATTTATAATATGTAGTTAAGATCATAATAATAATACTAAGGTTCAAAAGTTGGGGATGTTACAAGATGTCTCTGCAGTGCGAGACTTACCTTGAAATACGTAGTCATTTCTGGCAATGCAAGATATGTTGTTAGCAATTTCATAGAAAACCACAATCACGAGATGATTGACAAGAAGCATGTTCGATACATGAAATCCAACCGTAAGCTTGGGGACATTCATTACAAATTCATGCAGGATTGTGCAAAGGCGAATATTGGGCCTACAACGACTTTCAACTTGTTAAAGGAGTTCATGGGTGGATACGATTCTGTTGGCTGCACCGTGACTGACATACGTAATGGTACACGTGACACATTGCAGCAAATGAATGACGTTGATGTCCAGTTGATTTCAAATCAAATGGAGAAAAAGAAGGCTAGCTGCGACGGGTTTCATTACAAATTTCAACAAGCTAGTGATGGCAAGTTACTTAGTCTTTTCTGGTGCGATGTTGTGTCCAGGAAGAACTACAAGATGTTTGGTGACGTTGTATCATTTGATACCACATATTCCACAAATAGGTATTACTAGTTGTTGATATTGAGTTGATGCTATTTTCTAATGACAAGTATATGTAGTTTCTCACATTTTTCAACAAATGATTAGGTACTCATGGTGTTTGGTCCATTCACGGGGAAAGACAACCACGGATGTCCAGTAGCATTTGGGGCCGGATTTGTGTCAAATGAAGGTGCAGACTCTTTCTCTTGGTTGTTGAGGGAATTCTTAGAATGTATGGGTGCCGCTCCTAAGTTGATGATAACTGACCAGGATTGGGGGATGAAGCTTGCTATAGAACGTGTGCTAAGTGGTACAAGACACCGTTGGTGCATGTGGCACATAATGCTAAAACTGTCTGACAAGGTACCCAAAAGAATACATGCTAATGATGATTTGAAGAATGATTTGGATTCTTGTGTGTGGTCGGAATTATTAGAACCGGAGCAATTTAAAGAAACATGGCTGGCCATTATGGATCAATATGGCTTACAAGATGAATCTTGGTTCAAAACTATGTTTGAGCAAAGAGAATATTGGATACCAGCTTATTTTAGAGACTTCCCAATGGGGTCATTGTTGAAGACAACGTCATTCTCTGAGTCTGAGAATAGCTTCTTCAAAAGGTACACCAAGCCGTACTACAATCTTGCTGACTTTATAATGCAGTACAACAATGGATTGGATTCACAACGGAACCTAACAGAAAAACTTGATTTTGTTGATTCCTCCAAAGTTCCAATTATGTCAACGGAGTTATTATTTGAGAAACACGCCGCATCTATGTACACTGATCGTATTTTTCAGCAAGTACAAGATGAGATCGTTGAGGGACATCGAAGGTGTCGTATGAAACAATGTGATGTGGCAGATAATTACGAGATATACACATTGATTGATAGCCACCGCAACAAATGTGTTGTCCGTCATGAGGTTGGAACTGAATCATATGAGTGCAATTGCAAGTTGTTTCTGCGGTGTGGAATATTGTGTAGCCACATTTTTTGGGTTTTCAAAAACCACGACCTAAAATTAATACCAGACAGATACTTTCGTACAAGGTGGCTGAAGACCTCGTTGTTAAAGGAAGTCCATAGTGATCTTAATGAGGAGTCAGTGCTTACTGCAGGTTTGCACTTTATTTCAATTCTGATGATTTTTGTCGCTGGTATAGGCTTTGGTGTATTGTTTGTATGATTGCTTGTTGATTCTGCATTGATTTTTAAATGTTTTTTGTTGTTCCTACGTTAGCGCTGTGTTGCTATTTGTTGATAATTTATTATCGTTCTGATGATTTTTTGTTGAACCTGTATTGATAATCGTTTGCTATTACGTTGATCATGCGTTGACATGATATTTGTTGATCATGTGTTGACATTGTAATGATATAGTATGATTGTATGTTGCACACTTGACATTTTGTGCTTACACATCGTCTCAAGTTGATACAAGAGGAGTTGAACCTGTATTGATATTCATTTGCTATGATGTTGATCATGCGTTGACTTGATATTTGTTGATTCTGTGTTGACATTGTAAGCATATAGTATGATTGTATGTTGTATGCTTGACATTTTGTGCTTATACAGCGTCTCAAGTTGATAACAGAAGAGTTGTTGCAACAAAACTGCACTCGTTGTATTTTCGTTTATTTCACCGCGCACAAAACAACGACGATGACATTACTGCATGGTTTGACGGTATGGAGGCCCTAGGGGAAAAACTATTCAATGGTACTTTCTCATCGATGGATAAAGAACAGAGATTTGAGAATCTGTACGGATCTTCTCGACCTAATGTTGTAACTGTGCACCCTCCTGCTGTGGTGAAGACAAAGGGTTCAGGAAGTGGCGGCAGAATTGTGTCACATAAAGAGAAGGCTTTGAGGGAACAACAAAGGCCTTATCGATAATGTAAAAAAATGTGGAGAATTTGGTCATCATGATTCAAGAAACCGCGGAAGGGAAAAAGATAAAGCCAAAAAGTAGTGGAGTTTCCATCAGCATTAAGAAGATTTTTCTGAACAACACACCTCCCTCTGCGTCTTTCTTCAAAAAATTTTACAACACTTTTGTTGTGGAGTTTAATTTTTTTAATGTTTACATTCCACTTGACTGGCAACTACATTTCAACAATGGCTCAGATTTTTAACTATTTGATAAGCAGGTTTTTGTTGTTTTATTTGCTTTTGTCTGTTCAATATTTCCACCAACTCTGGACAAATATTTTTCAATAAAAGTTCAAGATATTTTTAGGACGTTATTATAAGATACTAAAGACACAAAATATAATCAATTTGAAATGAATGAAACACTAATACTATTATTCAAATTTTTGCTAAGCAGGTCTTCCTTCTTTCAATTGCTTTGTTGAAATTTTCAACTATTTGATAAGCAGGTTTCCCTTCTTTTAATTGTTGTTCTCTGTTCCATATTTCCAACAACAGTCGACAAACATATGTCAATAATAATTCAAGATATTTGTAGGACATTCTTATAAGAGAATGAAGACAAAAAATGTAAGCAATTTGAAATGAACAGAACAATGTTCATGTAAAAGTGCATTCCTAATGTTTTGAATTATATAAGAACGATGTTGAAAAAAGGAACCTGTTCAAATCAAAACAAAGTAATGTATTAAAAAAAATGTCATAAACAAACTAAATAGTTTCAACAACTAAACTAATTAATAATAACCATTATGTTGCTTGAACATGCAAAAAAAAAGCACAAACTTTCCCAAAAAGAAATCAAACACACTTTCTTTTCTTCTTTGCCGGCTCCTTGTTGGGCATTTTACTGGGATCTTTGCTCAACAAACCATTGACGTGCTTCGTGAAATCTGTTCTAAACGTAGGAGTCACGATGTAACTATTCATGAACTATTTGAATCGGACGCTGACTCTGTTGAATTCCGAAAGAAGCATTGCCTTGCAATAGCGCCCCCTCAAAATCTGTAATGTTCTGACACTAACTCCTTGAAGACTAGTATTCCATAAATTGATAGGCGTACCCATATATGTCTCCATATGTCTCATCAGGAAGACCGCAGAGTCCTTGTCTTTGTCAGTTGCTTTCCATGGCAAGTCCAGCAGCCGGATTCCACGTTCTTTACTTATCACTTTAGCAAGGTGTTTGAGGCACTTGGTTAGGAGATAGCGAACAAAAAATTCCCTCTACAGATACAACATCAAAAGTAAATCAGTTAATAAGAATATACACATTTTTTTAGAGATTCCACAAAACAGTACTCGAATATCCATAATGGACAAAAAATTACATGTTTCAGTAAGACTTCAACATAATATCAACACTTGTTCATGATACCAACAAAAAGTCAACAACATATCAACAAATATTCAACGAGACAAGTTTACCTACTGATCTAATATCAATATTAATACAGAAGAATATCTAGTGCAATCTGTTCAACTTTACTTACTAGTAGATTCAAGGTTGTACTGTATTTTGACATATATCGAACACTGGTATTGAGCACTGTATTGTCAATGACATTTGCAATTCTAGTATTAATTGAAAAGCATACCAAATAGTAGTGAGTGGGAGACCATATTGGGAAAAAAACCTGTTGAAAACAATTCAAATATTTTAATAACCAATTTGCAGTAAAAAGACGAATATTGGGAAAACAACCTAATGATATTTCATATTTAAAGACTAATTACCAAATCATATTTGGTCTAGTCAAAAGTTTCAATATTTTTGAATTGAGAATCTATTTCCTTGCAGAATGCTTCCACAGCTTTAGCCTCCTCCCATTCATTTCGACGTTCAACCACATTGTATGACTGCAGTCACAAATGAAACATTAGTAAAATATATCTCACAGATCATATCCTTGTATCACATACACTTACTGTGCTAGTAGTGAACAAAAACAATATGGAGGGGGCTTCTGACGACTTGTATATCTCCATTGCATTCAAGTACGACGCCCAAACATCAACAACCGAAGCGTCAACATGTTCATGTGGCTTCAATGAGGTGAATTTCATTTTTGATGCTTCTACAGCAGCGTCCTCGTAGATAATTTGAGACCTGCAATTAAAACATAAGCTATCAGCTTGAATTTTGTGTCTTTTTTCAACCAAACTATATCATTTAGTATAAAAACACTTTGTTCTTACATCCATATCCTTGGTGTTGCAAGTAAAAACAGGTAACAATCCCTCTCTTCTTTGGTCCAAGTGGTGCTGATACGAATGGAACGCATGTTGAATGGCGAGCATAGAGCTGCACCCACTCGTCTTTCTGTAAGCGACCTGAGTGTCATTGATGGACCTAGTTGGATGTCAGCGACCTGAGGAGCCCCTTCTTTATGCTCCTCAGTTGGTAGACCAGCATCAGTTGCAGTCTCTGTGGCAGGTGTATTGAAGACAGCATCTCCAAGATCCAACACTACTTCCAAGGCAAAGCAGTAGGCTATGACATCTTCGTCGTGCTGCAAAACAATAAGTTGTTAGTCATCTCATGTCAATAACAAGTGAATAATAGCAATTCTCTGTCAACAATGTTTGGTACAATATTTCAGACCTACCTCTGAAGCAACTGCCCGAGCTATGGAACCTGCTATTTGCATAGCATTTTCGGGAGTAACATCTGAATTTAGGTTGACATCATCAGCTGCATTTAATCGGAAAACATCTTCACCAAATCCATCAATGTTATCTAGGTTTACATCAGCTCTTTCAGATTCCTCGCCGCTGAAACACAGATCAGCTGGCTCTCTTATGTCAAAGTCTGACACCCCACCCTACAACCGAGGAAAAAGTTTACAGACATCATCAACACAACATCATCAACATATCAACTGGAAACCAACCCAAAATCAATAAATTTCAATAATCATGTCTACAGACATCAACACAATATCATCAACACAACATCATCAACATATCAATTGGAAAGCAACACAAAATCAATAAATTTCAAAACACATGACATCAACACAATATCATCAACATATCAACCGAAAAGCAACACAAAAACAATACATTTCAATACACTGTGTCAGTAATGTCAACAAGTCCAACATCTACATCGTTGGTGAGTTAGAAATCTTTTAACCCAATTAAATTGAAGTCACATATGTCAGCATACCTCTTCATCATCCAGAATGTCCATCGTGTTTGCATTTTGCTGAGCAGCACCACCACTATTACCCATGACATCCTCGTACAAAGTAGCAATTATATATACAGTCATTCAAGTAACAATATACTACAATGGGAAAGTGCATTCTAAAGGTTAAACAACATGTAAAACTCGTGCTTAACTTGATCAGATTCGAAACCAAGGCTGAAGCTTGGAAACTCGTCTTTGTTCTCAAGCATCTCCATATGGTTTGCAGCTTCAATCAGTGATTTGAGGGAGTGTGCCCAATCTTCTGATTCGGAATCATTGGCAGACTTAGATTGCGTCATTGATCCAACAGGATGAAATTCAATGTTATCCAGCCTAAATGCTTTTCTAAGGGTGTCACATGTAATTTTAAAGTAGTCCTTCTTCTTAAGTTCGGGACCAGCTTTGTTTAACTCTGTTGCGAGCATCTTCAGTCCATCCCCTATATACTTTGTTGCATCCCACACACCCTTCATGCTATCAACATCACCATCAGCTTGCTTATCAGTACCAGCAACACTATCCACAACTCTTGACCTAATTGCACTGTCCACTTCATGCGGCTCATATTGCCCAGCAACACGACCAAGACCGAAATCCCTCTCTTGGCCTTCATTCTCTTCACGTTGTTTCAATAGTAAGTCCGTCCAACCCTTCATCCTTGGAATAACACGATGCACAAGTCTTTTGCTGTGTACAACTCTGTCTACATATAAAATCTGCATAAAGACAAATGATAGTGTTAGAACATAATCAAACAACAATAGTATCCTAACATCAGCAGATTATCAACCACTCTTTAGCAATACAATTTCAGTAATAATTCAATACAATTTCAGCAAACCAAAAAAACATACCACAAGGAACACAATTGGCCCGCTAAAAACCTTTGACTTGTTATTGGACCACAACTTATGCGTCCTCATAAGGTTATCCAGCAGATATTGACACCAGTTATACGTCTTTATATTGGCCAAATCATCAATCACCTCCACAATTCTTGGCTTCACGTATCCACATGCTGATGTCTCGATCAACGCAGTCTCCATCAACATTAAGAAGATTTTTCTGAACCACACACCACCCTCTGCGTCTTTCTTCAAAACTTTTTCCAACACCTTTGTTGTTGTATATAGAATATCTACTTCCTCCTCGAAAGGTACATTCTTCAAATAATTGATCCCGGTCATTCGATCACTTCTATTAAATTCAATTTCCCCTCTAGGAAAACCCAACACGAGTTCGACATCCTTATCTTCAATAAGAATTTCATCACCAGTTGGCAATTTGAGAGTGCACTTGAGATGGTCAAAATTTTCCAATAACCAAAAGGCTAAAGTTGTAGGCACACAACCTACTTTATAGTAGTCTAAAAGAGCTCCAAATCCTAGTTCCCTAACTGCTGCCTTCTGCATATCTGTGAGCGAACTAAGATTGCTCAAAAAGAACCTAGTTGTTCTTTTAATCTTCAACAATTTTTTGGTCGCATGTTTGTCGTGGTTGTTGGAATATTCCCCTGATTGTCTTGACACCGCACCATCTGTTGAAGGGTTTTTCTCATATTTGTTCCACCCTCTTCAACAGATTTTGCCTTTCCTGCAAAAAGAACCATTTTCACAAAATCAACACAGATTACAATATGGAAAACAAACCAAATTCATCACATCATCAAAATCTCAACATTCCAAATTTAACACAAAATCAGCAGAACGGAAATAAGCAACATAAGTATGTTTTTTTATAACAAAATCATAACAAAATTCGTGGATCAACTAAAAATATGGGTAGACAATGGACACTTCCAAAAAAAAAAAATCAACAAAGAACCTCGATAAAATCAATAGCGATTTTAAAATCAGCATAGAATCAACACGATTTCAACAACGATTTTAGAATCAGTATAGCATCAACAAGTTTCCAACATAAAATTCAACAGCCGTGAAACAAAATAGTCAACACAACTTCATCGGGGAAAAAACAACAACAGAGCAAAAGAGTCGACCATTCAGCACGAAATTTCCACAAAGCTTCAATGTCATTTCAACGCAAAATTCGACATCAACAAAGTGTCAAATATTCAGTATGAAATTCAATAGCCACAAAGATTCAACGCCATTTCAACACAAATCAACATGATTTCAACAACGATTTTAGAATCAGTATAGCATCAACAAGTTTTCAACATAAAATTCAATAGCTGTGGAACAAAATAGTCAACACAATTTCATCGAGAAAAAACAACATCAGAACAAAAGAGTCGACCATTCAGCACAAAATTTCCATACAGCTTCAATGTCATTTCAACACAAAATTGGACATCAACAAAGTGTCAAGGATTCAATATGAAATTCAATCGCCACAAAGATTCAACTCCATTTCAACACAAAATTCAACAGGATTCAACTGAGCAGTATCGGCGCAAAATTTGCGCAGTTTCAACACAAAATTCAAGAAATTTTCCACCAAATCAGAAAATCTACTGATTTTGCCTCCGAGAACAGAAAATCATGTTGACAGAACTCAGGGGAAAAGAAAAAATCTAGGTTTTCAACACAAAATTTAACATCAACAAAGACTCAACGATGCAAAAAATCTCACTTTTCGAGGACTCCGCCGGATGTTGCACTGGTATTTGCCCCCGAGAACTCATTGCAATTGCCACCGCCGCTGCTTCACAAATCACGTGAATAGTGGAAGAGAAAGAGGGTTGGAATGAGGTAGAAGAATTGAAGTGGTTTTAATTACGTGAATAATGGAAGAGAAAGAGGGTTGGAATGGGGGAGAAGAATTAAAGTGGTTTTAATTATGTGAATAGTGGGAGAGAGAATGATGAAAATTCGGGATTGAATATGATTCACTGTATCAGTAAAATGTCCTTTATATCCTTTGTTGACAAATTTGTAAGAGTTATTGATATTTTCAAGTGAAAACATAATAATTGTTGATTACTAATATTCAGCGGCTACGATTAAAGTTTTAAGTTTTCATTATATATATGGTTTTCATTATATCACTACCCTATATATATATATATATAGAGTTGTGATCAATGTCGAACCCTTCTTAATGACTGAACTAGAGACCAAATTTGGGCTACTCATTTTTCTTAATCTTATGGTTATAATTAATTTAGAATTAATTTAATATTTTATAAAATAAAAACGTTTTTAATTTATTTTATAATTTTTTTAAAAAAAATTATTATTTTTTATAATTTTTTTTATAATTTTTTTTTATAATTTTTTTTATTCGATAATATCTTGTTGGAGTAAATAATTAACTATATTCACTATATAATGAACTAAATGAATGTATGTTATGAAATAATTTTTCGCATTCATTATATACTGAATTTACTTCAACTGAAAGATAATTATGTCATAACGCATTATGAAGTAATAAACTAATGAAATGGAGTACTAAACTAATGAAATGAAGTAATAACATAACTGAATGAAGTAATAAACTAAGGGAATGAAGTAATAGCATGACTGAATAAAGTAATAAACTAACAGAATGAAGTAATAACATGATTGAATGAAGTAATAAACTAACGGAATGAAATAATAACATGACTGAATGAAGTGATAAACAAACGGAATGAAGTAATAACCCTAACCCAACTGAAAGATAATTATGTCATAACACATTATGAAGTACTCCCTCCGTCCCATTGAAGATGACTCACTTTCCTTTTTGGTTTGTCCCAACCAAGATGACCCATTACTTAAAATGGAAACACTTTTATCTCTACTTTATTCTCTCTCTTACTTTACTCTCTCCTCTTAATACACAAAAATTAACTGCATAAAATTCCGTGCCGCCCAAGGAAGGGGTCATCTTCCTTGGGACGGAGGGAGTAATAAACTAATGGAATGAAGTAATAGCATGACTGAATGAAGTAATGAACTAACGAAATGAAGTAATAAACTAACAGAATGAAGTAATAGCATGAATAAATGAAGTAATAAACTAACGGAATGAAGTAATAGCACGACTGAATAAAGTAATAAGTTCATAACAATAACATGACTGAATGAAGTAATAAACTAGTGGAATGAAGTAATAACATGACTGAATGAAGTAATAAACTAACGGAATGAAGTAATAACCCTAAATCCAACTAAAAGATAATTATGTCATAACACATTATGAAGTAATAAACTAATTGAATGAAGTAATAGCATGACTGAATGAAGTAATAAACTAACGGATTGAAGCAATAACATGAATAAATGAAGTAATAAACTAACGGAATGAAGTAATAGCACGACTGAATGAAGTAATAAGTTCATAACATACATTCATTTAGTTCATTATGTAGTGAATATAGTTCATTATTTACTCCAACAAGTTTTTATCGTATAAAAAAAATAAAAATAAATAAATAAATAAATAAATAAAGTAAAAAAAAAATTTTAAAAAAATTTAATTTTTTTAAAAACAAAACGTTTTTATTTAATTAAATATTAAATTAATTGTAAATTAATCATAACCATAAGATTAAGAAAAATGAGTGGCCCTAATTTGGTCTCTAGTTTGGTCTTTAAGGGTGGATTTGTAGCTAATTTTTTTAATTTTTTTAAAATTTGTTTTTAATTTTTTTTATTCTATAAAACCTTGCTGGAGAAAATGAATGTATGTTATGAACTTATTACTTCATCCAGTCGTGCTATTACTTCATTCTGTTAGTTTATTACTTCATTCTATTAGTTTATTACTTCATTCAGTCATGATATTACTTCATTCCATTAGTTTATTACTTCATAATGTGGTATGACATAATTATCTTTCAGTTGGGTTTAGGGTTATTACTTCATTCCGTTAGTTTATTACTTCATTCAGTCATGCTATTACTTCATTCCGTTAGTTTATTACTTCATTCAGTCATGTTATTGTTAAGAACTTATTACTTCATTCAGTCGTGCTATTACTTCATTCCGTTAGTTTATTACTTCATTTATTCATGCTATTACTTCATTCTGTTAGTTTATTACTTCATTCCGTTAGTTTATTACTTCATTCAGTCATGCTATTACTTCATTCCATTAGTTTATTACTTCATAATGTGTTATGACATAATTATCTTTCAGTTGGGTTTAGGGTTATTACTTGATTCCGTTAGTTTATCACTTCATTCAGTCATGTGATTATTTCATTCCGTTAGTTTATTACTTCATTCAGTCATGTTATTACTTCATTCTATTAGTTTAGTACTCCCTCCGTCCCATTGAAGATGACCCACTTTCCTCTTTAGTTTGTCCCAACTAAGATGACCCATTACTTAAAATGGAAACATCTTTATCTCTACTTTATTCTCTCTCTTACTTTACTCTCTTCTTTCAACACACAAAATAAAGTTGCATAAAATCCCGTGCCGCCCAAGAAAGGGGTCATCTTCATTGGGACGGAGGGAGTACTTCATTCCGTTGTTTATTACTTCCTTTAGTCATGCTATTACTTCATTCCGTTAGTCTATTACTTCATTCAGTTATGTTATTACTTCATTTCATTAGTTTAGTACTTCATTTCATTAGTTTATTACTTCATAATGTGTTATGACATAATTATCTTTCAGTTGAAGTAAATTCAGTATATAATGAATGCGAAAAATTACTTCATAACATACATTCATTTAGTTACATAAATTCAGTGTATTTATTACTTCCGGTGATATATTTTGATGAAAGAATGTGTTTGATATTTGTGTGTGAAATTAAAGGTAAAGTTTATATGCACTGAGTCGTGGCTCATATAAACCACTGATATTTTTCAGGAATAAGATATCAATGATGCGTGGGTTGATGTGAGTTACAATTATTATAAGGTTCGGCGGCTGACGCATTTTGGCAACTTCTCTTCCTCATCATTTTTGCATGTAGATAAATATATAGTATATAGAGAGGTGAGAGGGTCCCACTACAGTTTAGAATATTTTGAAATATGTACCTGATATAATATGTGGATTTTATGTAGTTGACACGAGGATTATTTATTTTAAATTTTGAATTTATTTATAGTATGTGCATAAGTCATAAGGGTAGAGGTGTGACAGTTTAGATGGTATCAGAGGGGGGATAGAATCCCGCTGGAACATAGCATTCAAGCATATGGTAGGATTCATTTTGGTTATAAGTTCCGTTTGCCTTTGTATTATCATAAACATGTGTCATTAAGGAGAGAAGGGTCAACCGCCCTACATCATCAATTAATTGTATAAACATCTCATAAACAAGGTGCATCATATTGGGATTTTTGGTACATGGACCAATGGTGAGGTAAAGTGGTAGAAAATTTAATGAGCCCGAAAAAGTAAAAGTTGTTGATTTTATGTGACTATTCTGACTGAGGCTGGGATATAGCTAAAAGTGATAGAACCGGTGTTCAATCAGATGAGTTGTATGTCAGAAGAAGGTTTTGATTATAGGGTATCTCTTCTTTGAAGCAATACTTACTCTTGTTGGGAAACAGTCCCACAAGCTATGATGCAACCTCTGTTATTCAGTTCAGATGATTTTTCTAGAGAACTCAATGTTAAATATATGCAAAGAAGTGTATTGTGATAAGAAGCAGAGAAGGTTTTGTCTTTAATCAAGGAACTATGTTTGTTGATTATGAGCTGACATTATTTCAATATACACAGTTTTCTAGAGAAGGTGTTGCAAGTTAATTCAGTTGAGCTGCCAGCGGATATTGATTCTCTTATTCATACACAAGTTTTGATATTATTATGGGTATAGATTGGTTTTCACTTCATCGAACCAAGGTAGCTTGTCAAGTAAAAGAAATGGTAATACAGTCATCGAGACGGGATGGAGTGATATTTTACAGTAATCAATATATTGTTCCAGGTTTTCTTATATTATCTTGATCCTTTTTTTGATTTATTGGAAGTGCAGATTTATCTGGATTTTCACCTTATCAGGAGACATATTTCTCTATTGAGCACTGCATTTATTTTTATTTCTACTTATCAACCGTCTTCATTAGAGTTTCAAGAATTTAAGAATCAGTTACAAGAGTTGTCTGGTAGGAGATTTATATGACCCCGTGTTTCATCTTGAAGTGCACCAATATCATATTTGAAGAATAAAGACTGCACATTGTGACTTTATATTTCACCTTATCAGGAGACATATTTCTCTATTGAGCACTGCATTTATTTTTATTTCTACTTATCAGTTGTCTTCATTAGAGTTTCAAGAATTTAAGAATCAGTTACAAGAGTTGTCTGGTAGGAGATTTATATGACCCAGTGTTTCATCTTGGAGTGCACCAATATCATATTTGAAGAATAAAGACTGCACATTGTGACTTTATATACACTATTGAATGTTGAATCATGTGACAGTGAAGAATAAATATTCATTACCGAGAATCGAAGAATTGTTTGATCAGTTTGAAGAGACAACATTTCGAACTCAATACAGTCATTATGAGTTTTGCTTATGCCTTTCGAATCAACAAATGCACCTATAATTTTTAATCCATTGATGAACAGAGTCTCTCAACCATTACCGGAACAGTTAGTAGTTCATTTTATTGGCGACTTGCTTGTATATTCATGAATTACAGATGAGCGTGTTAATCACTTACAGTCAGTATTTCTTATTCGGCGAGATGAACAATTCAATGCTAAGTTGAGTAAATGTGAGTTTTTGCAAGAGCATATGGTATTGTTGGGACACGTGGTGTCAAGTTTTGGAACAGAAGTGGATCTATAAAAGATTGAGCTGGTTTTCAAGTGGAAATATTTCTCTATTATTATTCAATTGATAATGAATTTAGTACGACAAAATTCTTCTTTTATATGGAGTGATATCAAAAGAGTTTTAATGAGTGGAAGCATCGGTTGAATATGTCACCTATTTTGGTTATCTCCGCAGGTACAAGATATTATGTTATTTATACTGATGCGCAGAAACATGGATTTGGTTATCTTTTGACTTAACGGAAAGTTTATTGCTTATGTATCGTAACAATCGCAAGTACATGAAGTTTCTTATTCTTTTCAAAATCTGTTATTAGCGACATTATTTTGCTTTGAAGATTTGTCATCATTATCTGTAGGAATGCTTATGTGGTATTCTACTATCTTATATATTGACAGAGATCCGTATTTACTATCTCGGTCTTGATAAATTCTTTTTGTGAGTTTCACCTCACAAAAGAGTCATGCGATTCGAGCAAAAGGTAAGTAGAGTCCTCATTTCCTTAAACTATTTATAAGTCTCTTTTTTTTATATACTTTTTTCATTCATTTTCTTATTTTATTTGTATATATTACATTTTTTAATTCAATTAAATTGTGTTCAATTAAAATAATATGAAATTTTAAAAATTTTAAATTTAATTAAAGAAAAAATAATGAAAATTGTTAAGTCAATATCCCAATTGAATTAATATCTTAATTAAATTCATAAGATAATAAAATATTTGAAAATAACAATTTTAAAACAAAAAATGCAAATATACAAAAAAAACAATATTAGGAAAAAAAAAGAGGTATGGTTGATGGGAAGTTGGGAACCTTAACACCAATGGGTTACCAAAATCACTCTAAACAGAATGGGCTGATCAAGTCAATTAATAATACCCCTTTCGTCTATCATTTAAATATTTATTTTATTATTTTAGATTGTCTACTATTTAAAAAAATTATTTTACTATTTTTTCATTCTTAATATGCGAACACATGCTCTATTAACTTTTGTATGTATAATTTATTATAACACTAATATATAATAATAAAAAATACTCCATAAAAGTAACAATAAATTTCATAAAAAAATTAATTTTATAGGACAATTGAGGAATTTATAAAAATTGTGCTTTAATTGACTTAGCTATAGAATAAACTAAAAGTAATCAAAAGTTACTGTATAGTTTAATAGAGTACTCCCTCCTTTCGCAAAATGTTGTCTATATTTAACTCGAGACAGGTTTTAAGAAGTGCGAAGAAAAGTGGGTGGAAAAAGTTAGTGGAATATAGGTCTCACATTTATATATTGGTTTTATAATAGAATGCGAGTGTAATGAGTTAGTAGAAAGTGAGTCCATTACCAAAAATGGAAAAAATGCAAAGTAGACAACATTTCGCGGATGGATGAAAAATGGTAAACTAGACAACATTTTACGGACGAAGTGAGTACTTAAAAAAAAAAAAAAAAAAAAAAAAATCTGAATAGTGGAGTAGTATAAAATTCAATTGACGATATCTTAAAATACATGTACTAAGGGTCGCGTTAAAATAAAACCAACCTTCTAATCCAGAACCCAGAACTATCTCAATATTATGTATTAAAATTATCAACACAAAGACAAAACTTTCTCAATAGATTTGTGTTGATAAAATTATATCTTTGTGTTGAGATTTAAATTTACATGTTATGTTGATAAAGTTATATCTATATGTTGAGAAATTTCCAACATAATGTTGAAGTTCAGGGTTCTGGATTGAGAATTAGTTAGCCCCTGTACTAAAACACATTTCTTTTTAAAATATTTTTATTAGATTAAATTTTTAATTAAAAAAATTTATAACTAAATTGTTACTTGAGAAGCAAATATCCCGTGATGATATCCGAAATTCTGGGCGTCCAACCTCGTACTATTATATATAGGTGCAGGATTTGTGATTTTCCCCCTTTTCCAACGAATCCCTCAAACATCTCTCAATTTGTTGGCATCTCAGAGTCTCACACTCATGGACTTGTTGCAGGCTCTTATTCGAGTGGATGCGGAGATTGATGCAGCCGATGCAGAGATAGAGAGGCTCGCCAACTCAAATGCAAAACTCAAAGAGCGTATGGCGCGGGACGAGATTCGGCTACAAGAGGTGGAATTACTACTCAAAATGGAACGGAAGAAGGAAAATGCTTTGGAAAAACGTCTGGCAAAGTGTCGAAAAAATCTGCAAGGAAAGTCGCTTTTTGTGACAGAGCAAGCGGACATTGACCTTCTTGCTACCCCAGGCTTTAATCTTCACGTCCAAATCCTCACAGATCGCCGGATATACTTGAATCGGCCAACAACAATGGCTTGCACTGCGATCTCATCCCTCCGCCGCCAAATCCACTCTGAATTAGGTAATTTCTTTAAAGGTTTCTTGATTCTGAATTAGGGAGTAATTTCTTTCTTGATAGATTTACTAAGCGTATGAAAAGATTAGGCATTTTAAACGTATTTGTATCTACTGTTTGCTGTTGTTCCAAAGCAGTTAAACTTGGTGTAGATGGATGAATATGTGTGTTCTATGGCAAACTTGGAGGGAAAATTCAAGATTTAAAACAGATTATTAAAATGTCTAAAATTTTCTTGTTTTCTTCTTCTTTTGCAGGTGTGCATATGTAGCCAGTGGAACAGTTGGGACGTTGTTATAGTTTTTGTTTTCATCTGTTCTTTTTGTAAAAAAAATTCTTGATAGTATTTGGTAACCATTCAAAGGCCGAAAGCCTAACCATTGGTGTTGATGCCATCCGGACAAATGTGTTTTGCGTCTTATAATTGCAATTGTTTGAATGCTTGACTAAATCTTGGAATTTGTTGTTTTACAAGTGTGAATTTTTATTCTGTGCTGAAATGGTAAAATGTTAGTAGAATATTGCTCGCATTTGTCTCTCTTGCTGTTCATATTGCTGCAAAGAAAGTGCTTCGTGGATGTTGTTTAAGTTGGTTTATGTGAACCTTTAGCTGCATAAAATCTGAAGGTGCAGCAATGGATTCATTGATTCATCTGCAGCAGATCTTAGCATTGAGAAAGCGTTAATGCGATTTGTTGTTCACCTTGAGTAATGCAGTCTGTTGTTTGAGAAAGAGTTGGGATGGTTATTATCGAATGTAGTAACAAAGAGGTAGCATTAGTTCCAGCTTTCTGTAATGTGGTTTAGTATGTGTGATTTGACTCCCTCCCCACCACACAAAGTTAGTAGTCATAGTAGTAATTTCTTTTCAAGTGGAAATGAAGTTAGTAAAAGAAAGGGAAGAAGTCTAGTTCTTATATTTGATTATTTTGTCTACTTCAAATTTAGTTTGGTTCTGGTTTCTTTATTTTTACTTAAAGTTTAGCATCTGTATGAGTATCAGTGATATTCCATCATTCCTATGTATTTTAGATTGAATGGAATATCAAAGGAGGCTCTTTGAGAAATCTGATTTCAGTGGGTTATTCTTATAATATCTATCATTCTCATCAGATTATATATGTGTGATAGTTGTGAGGTTAGTTGGCATATTTGATTTGGCAATCCTCGATCTTTCTGAATCTCTTGTAAACATTTTTATCTGTGTTTTATGTTATACTGCAAGTGGTTAATTAGTTATGAATGAGAAATTTTTTGATGCTTCATATGTTAGAAATTTGGGCTTCCACATGACTAATTTAATGTGTATGGCTATCTTTTAGTTGTCCAATTAAAGTGATCCAATAAAGATTAAAGTTTGGGCTAAAGTGTATTTAATTTGTTATGGAAATAAGTGTAGATACCATAAAGTGATTTTCTATTTGATGAGGGACCGAATAGAAAATAAAGGGGTTTATATTTAATATAAATATAAGCTAGGGTTATGGTCCCCAGACGTCAGAAGAACATTCGATATCTCTGTATTCTCTCGGCAGACTATTGCGAAGAATGTCTCTGATCGTTTGGAAGATCCATAGCCGCTGCAAAGCAATTCTACCGTTCAATTCGTTATGGATCAAGGTACGCTTCCGCTCTACAGTTTATGCTCCTTCTCCGTCGTTCTCGGTTAATCATCATAGAGAGCTTTAAGTAATTGTTCATTCAATTATTTTAACAAGTGGTATCAGAGCCACTCTATTGATGATTCTCTGAGAATTGGAAAAGGAGAATTAGGGATTTTGTTCTAACTTGATTTGGTTGAATCCATAAAATTTAGTTTTCGTATTTTATGGATCTGGTTAAATATTCCGTTCTGAATTGATTTATTAATTCAAGTAATTCAAAACCTGGAATAGAATTTTTGTTTCCTATTTACACAGTAGCGTCGAAATTTGTTTTGGAATATTAGGTTACTGTGTATATGGAATTTTATGATTCATGTTAATTATTACATATAATTGATTATGCATGTGGAATGAAATTAGTTGATGATTTTATGTATATGGAATGACTTTTGATGATGAATTGAATAATTCAATTCTTGTATACATGTGCAAACACCGAGAATTGAGAAATCTAATTATGGTTGATTAATTGAGTTATGTTCTGCCTCGTGAATTCATGCTTCTACATGTCTCGATATTTCTGGTTGAAGGTTTTGATTTTGCGATTCATGTAATTATGCACGCATGGTTTTGGTGGATGAATTTGACTTTTGCATTATGTGATATACACACTGACTGAGAATTCAATTTGTATGCGTGCATATATTAATCTGTATATGTTGACTTGTGAATTCATTGTCATGGTGAAACGTTGAAATATATGGTTCGTGTGTTTCGTGAATTTGTTTGGTTGTTTTGATGTTGTTTTTAGTATGTTTATGTTCGTTTGTTACGATCCTGGGAACATCAAAATTCAGTTTTTTTGTCGATTTTTGTGGGAAAATCGGATTTGAGAAAAATTGTATGGAATCCCATTAGGAGTCGGCAATTTGCGATTTGCCGGGGAGCTATTGTGCTGGCCGTAAGGATTTAACGACTTACTGAGTTTGCAAGGTATGCAAACCCAGTGCCTCGTTGACTAGCCACTATATTTCGGAAAGTTAACAACGACTTGCTTGCAAGCGTTTATATTCAGTTTTTAAAATTTTAAATTCAATAATTTTGGTGCATCTCATGTTCCTTTATTGATGTGTGTATTTTAATGCGGATATTAGTCGGCCCAAAGGAAGATTAATATTTGGCACGAGATACACACATACCTTTGGTGATAAATACGTGACAATTATTCAGTTTTCGTGTAAGTAGTGTGATGCCCAAAGGTGGACACTATTTGATATGATTTTATTGTCAGTGTTTGATCACTATAAGGAGGTTACCACTTGCAAGTTCACATTACTGTCAAAAGACTTGATGTGGATGTTGTGCTCGTAACCTCATAATGTCTTACTAATATTCAAAATAGATTAGTCGAAACATGACGTTGCCAAAGTAACCTCTCTTGTCTAGACTTCTTTATTGCGAATATTAGGACGGTGAAGTGTGTGTGTATTTTAATGCGGATATTAGTCGGCCCAAAGGAAGATTATTATTTGGCACGAGATACACACATACCTGTGGTGATAAATAGGTGACAATTATCCAGTTTTTGTGTAAGTAATTGTGATGCCCAAAGGTGGACATTACTTGACATGATCTTATTGTCAGTGTTTGATCACTACAAAGAGGTTGCCACTTGCAAGTTCATATTACTGTCCACAGACTTGATTTGAATGTTGTGCCGGTACCTCGAGATGTTACCATTTTATTTGAATTTTATGATGTGAGCATGACAATTAATTTGGTTTTGTTCTCTATTCAATTATGATGTCTGCTTTTGCAGTTTCTTCCAACATGAACAATATGTTAGTGTTGAATGGGTCAAATTTTAAGGATTGCAAAGATTATATTTTGATTGCTCTGGGTTGCATGGATCTAGATTACGCGCTAAGGATTGAGCAACCTACTTCTCCTACGGACTATAGTGCTTCTTATCAAAGGAGAAACTATGAGAAGTGGGAATACTCTAATCGTGTAAGTCTACTGATCATTAGGTGTAGCATCCCAGAAGCCTTTCGAGGCACTGCATCAAAGTATATCACTACGGCCAAGTGAATACCTTGCCAAAATTAAGGAACGTTTTGCGAAAAACGATAAGGTTGAGACAAGCATGCTTGATCTCAATAAAGTATAAGGGCAAGGGCAACATAAGGGAGCACATTATGCAAATGTCTCACGTTGCTTCACTAAAGCTTGAATTTTAAAGACTTGCTTGTGCATTTGGTGTTGCACATCTGGTCAGTATCTCAAGAAATAAAGTAAAAGGGCATTAAGAGAGTGTATTGAGAATGCTACTATGGATAAGGGTTGATCACAAAAGAAACAACATAAAGATAATGATAGTTGTTTCTTTTGTGGTAAACATGGATATAAAAAGAAGAATTGTAAATATCACGCATGGCGTGCAAAGGAAGTTACAATTCTTGTTTTGGTCTGTTCTAAAGTTAATTTGGATTTAGTCCCTAATGATATTTAGTGGGTAGATTCTGGTGCTACTACTCACATAAGGTTATCAGTGCAAGGCTGTCTGAGCTACCGAAAGTCAATTGATGGTGAAAGATACATCTATGTGGGACATGACAAATCGGTGGAAGTAGAGACTATTGGGCATTGTAGATTGTTATTAAAGACTGGAATTATTCTGTCTTTGAAGGATACTTTATTGTACTGTCTTTTAGACAAAATTTGGTTTCTATTTCTGCTTTGGACAAATTTGGTTTCTCTTGTTCATTCAGAAATAGTAAAGTTCTTCCTTCAAATAATTCTAGTATTGTGGGCACTGTTTCCTTAAGTGCATATAACAATCTTTGTATGCTCAATTATGTTACTTCATATTCAGAAGCTTTACATGTTGAATCAAAAGGGACTAAGCAAATTAAATAATTAGAATTTGGTTAATTTATGACACAAGTGTTTTGGTTATATCTCAAAATAAAGGATTGTGAGACTTGTGTCATATGTTGTATTGAATACACTTATCTTTTCAGAACTTGATTTGTGTGTTTAATGTATCGAAGGAAAGCAGACCAAACTTAAGAAATTAGGTGCCAATAGAGCTATACATTTTAGAATTGATATATACGGACATTTGTGGTTCATTCACTTCGGTTTCTTGGAATGATCAACAATATTTTATATCATTCACAAATGAATATTCTTGTTCTGGGCACCTACATTTAATCTATTAAAAGTCTGAGGCTTTAGACAAGTTCAAAATATTCAGGGTTGATGTTGAGCTCCAACTCAACAAAGGCATTAAGAAAGTCAAATCTAACCGTGGTGGTGAATACTACGAAAGAAATGACTGCACATGTGAACAATGTCAAAGACCTTTTGCCTTCTATTTGGAAGAGTGTGAGATCGTCGTTTTGTACACCATGCCGGGATCGCCTAGCATGAGTGGTGTAGCTAAAAGACGAAATAAAACTCTTAAAGATATGTGAAGGAGTATGATTTATCATTCTTCCTTGTCGCATTCGCTTTAGGGAGAGGCATTAAAGACTGTAGCATATATTCTCACTTTGGTCTTCTAGAAAAATTTAGGGGTTTTTAAATTTTATGATCCCACAAAAGGAACTAATTTTTGGGACGAGAAATATAGTATTCCTTGAGGATGTTGAGTTTGGGGGGAAGAATGTGTTAAGGAACATTACTTTTGAGGAGGAGTCTGTATAGACACCTACTACTGCTTCTGACAATGATCAGGTATCAATTACTATCATTGAAGAAGAAGCATATTAAGAACCTCAAGATGATATTGTTGTAAACATTCAATCTCATGCGGATGATATCATTTAAAGTCAATCTCAACAACCTCAATTAAGACTCTCGTCAATGGTACCACAAATTTTATGAAGTAGTTCTTTCATTTGGATTCAGAAAGAATGCTATTGATGGTTGTGTGTATCACAAGTTCAGTGGGAGCAAATGCATCTTGTTGGTATTGCATATCGATGACATATTGATTGCAATTAATGATAAGGAATATTGCGCAACACCAAGAATTACTCTCGAAGAAATTTGAGGTGAAAGATCTTGGGGAAGCCTCTTTTGTATTTGGAATCGAAATGAAATAATTTTCGATTGTCACAGAAGGGATATAGTGAAAAGGTGCCTAAAGTATTTGAGATGCATAATTGCAAGTAAAGAAATACCCCTATGACTAAAGGAGACAAACCTAGTCTCATTCAGTGCCCTAAGATAAATCTTGAGATTTAGAAAATGCAGAAGCTTCCATATGCTTCGGTGATTGGGAGCCTAATGTGTGCTCAAGTGTGTATCAGACCCAATTTGGTTTCAATTGTTTATATGTTGGGCAGATATTTCAATAACCCGATATGGATCATTAAGAAGCAGCAAAACGGGTTATGAGATATTTATAGAGAACTAAGCATTACATGCTCGCATACAGAAAATCAGATCATTTGGAGAGATCTTTAGGCATTTTGATTCTGATTTTGTTAGATGCCAATACAGTAAAGGATCCATTTTAGGTTACGTGTGTCTGTTGGTTGTAGAGCCATTTCGTGGAGAAGTGCTGAGCAAACACTTGTAGCTACTTCTGCCATGACAACAGAATTCGTAACTTGTTTTGGGGCATCTAGTTAATGAATATGACTGTGAAATTTTGTCACTAGGCTGCATATTGTAAGGTATTGAAAGACCACTTAAGTTATGTTGTGACAATAACTCTGCAGTATTATATTCTAAAACAACAGGAGCTTCCTGGTTGTTAAATAAATGGTTCGGAATGGACAAATACATATAGAGCATAAGGGAATGGATTTGATGATTACAAATCTAGTCATTAAGGGACTATCACCCAAGGTCTTTCATGGGCATGTAGCCTAAATGGGTGTTATGTTGTTTTAAGGATACTTTCGATCAGTGGGAGTAGTTTTGGTTATTGCTCTATATTGTGTGTTGAACGTGTAGTTATAAAACTCATGTTATTTTCTGCAGAAATAAAGTATTATGTTTTTGTCCATTATTTTTGGTTTGATCTCACTTTGGGAGGACCAGTTGGAAATAGGCATGTATGATCACCTTGCATGAAATTTCCATGCTACACTCCATAATTGATCTGTTGTTGATTATATTTGCATATGTGATTACTGATGGGTTTAATCATGAAAAAATATGGTGACTGCCCCTTTAGTCCTATGTCGATATGGTTGATAATAAGATTGTTCGGAAATACACTATGTGATAGCACTTTTGAGCGCTCATTCGGTTTGTACACATTTATTTGGTGTCATGTGTTGCCCAAGTGGGAGATTGTTAGAAATTTGGGCTTCCACATGACTAATTTAATGTGTATGGCTATCTTTCAGTTGTCCAATTAAAGTGATCCAATAAAGATTAAAGTTTGGGCTAAAGTGTATTTATTTGTTATGGAAATAAGTGTAGATACCATAAAGTGATTTTCTATTTGATGAGGGACCGAATAGAAAATAAAGGGGTTTATATTTAATATAAATATAAGCTAGGGTTATGGTCCCCAGACGTCAGAAGAACATTCGATATCTCTGTATTCTCTCGGCAGACTATTGCGAAGAATGTCTCTGATCGTTTGGAAGATCCATAGCCGCTGCAAAGCAATTCCGCCGTTCAATTCGTTATGAATCAAGGTACGCTTCCGCTCTACAGTTTATGCTCCTTCTCCGTCGTTCTCGGTTAATCATCATAGAGAGCTTTATGTAATTGTTCATTCAATTATTCTAACATCATAACCAAATCAGCCTTGTTGAATTGGAACGTTGAGGACTTGAACTCATAGCATTATTTTTAGAGCTACACAATATAGACTTTTTGTCCCACAACTCTCACAATATGAATAGGCAAAATGCAAGGAAAATTTCAAATGCTGGTTGTCTGGAACACATCTCTGATTTATGGAACACTTCAACTCCTACTTTGCCTAATATTCTGTCTTCGTGGTTGCTCATATATTCGAGAATTCGATTTTCATGGAGTTGAGGTCACTACTTTGTAATTACAATTTTTTTTTTACAAAAATACTAATCTTAATGCCATTTTTGTCCTACCCTCATTCTATTTCTAGCAACTTTGGTGATAGACATGACTTCAAATACATACAATATGAATGGGAGTTGAAACAAATGTCAATCAGCCATCCAAACATCATTATAATTGTCACAATGATGTGATTTTAAGTGAAAAAATATACTCGATCCTCCATACAAAAATAGCATGATCACACTGGTTTTAATATATAATAAATAAAAAGAAAAGATAATTGAAATATTATTATTTAATTTTATTTAATATTCCTTAAGGACAAACTTCATTTATACAAAAGTTGACAATTTAATACACGGTACTCTCTCCGTTTCCTAAAAATAAAAACTTTTCTTTTCGGGTCATTTTCTAAAAATGAAAACACTCTATTTTAGGAAAGTTATTTCTTTCTATGCGGTATGACTTATTTTTCACTAACACACTTTTTCTTACTTTATCAATGTTTTATTAAAACACGTGCAGTTCAAATTTAAAAAGACACACAAATTATCAACTTAAGATCATAGCTAATGACCCATTCTTCCATTCCACGTTCAATTGAAACAAAATCAAAAACACAAAATAGGAAGTAATACATTTCTCCCAAGTACTAGTAAAAGACAAGAAGACTAGGAAATCTTGGAAGTGAGTTCATTAGTAGAGCACCCAATGCTTACCATCGAGTTTCACTCTCAAGCCATTGAGCCTTGCAAAGGAGTGGACGGCTCTCCTGACTCCATCCCACGCATAGAAAATAAGAAAATTCAAGTTTACTAAGAATATTATGTTGAACATTATTTATCATAATATATTCAAGAATACATAATTGAATATAAATAAAATAAGATCTTTGAACATCATGTATTTCACGTAAAACCATAAACATAATAGGATAGAAAACTAACCTTTATGATCCATAGCGGAAGCGATTAGAGAAGACGAAGAGAACTTCCTCGGACTTTCTTTGGCGTAGTAGCGCAGCTGCAACTCCAAGGATTTGTTTCTCTCTCTTTCCCCATTTATTTGTTCTCTATAATGTGTGTGATTTGATGGGATCTCACACATGTATTTATAGGCAGAGAGAGGACAAACCCTAATTATAAAATCCTAAAAGCCCTTTCCATCAAAGAGGCCCAAAATAATTAGTAATACGTTTCTTATTGACCAAGAATATAATCTTCCGTTTATTAATATTACTAATTGATTACAATCAATTCTAATCAAATCTTAATAATACATATGCACGTTTCTTTTACTTGATGGCCAAGGGAATGAATATTCATTCCATAAAAAGATTATGTAATCAATCTTTTCCATTCATTGACAATCAATCGGCACACACACACACACACACATATATATATATATATAGAGTTGTGATCAATGTCGAACCAATTTTAAAGACCGAACTAGATACCAAATCTGGGCCATTAGATCTAGTTTTTTTGATGAGATGTGCTGCTGTGAAAATTTTTTCTGCTTCATTACTAGCCCATTTTACTTCATTGTATAGGTTTATTACTTCATTCTGTACCTAATACCTTGAAACTACAACATGTTTTTACTTGCTTCCAGTAGGTTTTGAAATGATTCAACATATGTTTCATTCAAATTCATTGACGTGGATTTTTGCATGATTAACATTTAAAAATGCAATTTATTCAAGTGAGTTTATTACTTCATTCAGGAATGTTATTACTTCATTGGATAAGATTTTTACTTCATTCCAGTAGGATTTCAAATGCTTCTACACATACTTCATTCCAATAATTTATTACATTATTCCATGTGTTTATTAAACCAATATTAGCGCCATGGCGGTGGTGATAGATATTGTGAAGAGAAAGAATGGCACGCGACGGCGAAACCACATTTACGTACTGGAATGAAGTAAAAACCTACTGGAATGAAGTAAAAACCTACTAGAATGAAGTAATATATTCTGGAACGAAGTTAAATCTTCGTAACATGTTAGTATGACTTATTTACCTTTGGATGAATTAAAATAGGCTCGTGATGTTTATTAGAAAATAATTTATAAATTTTTGTATCTTATCCAAAAAAAACTAGATCTAAAAGCCCTAATTTGGTAGGGTTCGGTGGTTCGGTCTTTAAGAATGGATTTGTGGATAATGGGACTTTACATATATATATATATATATAGGGATGTGATCAGGTCCATAAGTGAAATTCTGTCAAAAATCAAAGCAAATCTCAGCCATTGGATCCTGTGATGTAACCGTTAGATTAATGCCACGTGTCATCTAATAATGTAGATTGCGTAGTCTAATAATGTAGCTCGGCTAATAATGTAACGTGGTTTAGTCTAATAATGTAGATTATGCAGTCTAATAATGTAGCCTAGTTAATAATGTAACGCTTTTACTGTAACAATGTAGTTCGGGTAACATGATCACAACCATCCAATCTCAGGATCCAAGGGCTGAGATTTGCTTTGATTTTTGACAGAATTTGCCTTATGGACCATAGTGCGCCCCTATATATATATATATATATATATATATATATATATATAGGGTTTTGATCTATGAAGACCAGATTTAAATACAGAAACGCAGAACACGGTCATACGTAAGTCATTTTTAGGTCATAGTTAGTTTATTTTTAGGTCATGCTAACAAAGCATGACCTAAAATGATCTTAACATGACATAAATCAAAATCTTATAATATGACCTAAAACTACTTAATTATGACCTTCCGTGTTTTGGATTAATTATTGACCATTAGATCATCTAATCCTAGGGCCAAGATTTGGGCTGCATTTCTGGATTTAAACACATACTTGTTTTGATCATCTCCCTATATATATATATATATATATATATATATATATATATATATATATATATCCTTTGCACCCTAAGTGTCCTATTTCCTTCTTAATCTCAGCCCTTGGATCCTTGAATTAGATGGTTGTGATCAATGCATTATTAGTCTATAATGTTGCATTATTAGTCGTTGTGCATTATTAGAATGAAAATGTGCATTATTAGTCCATAATGTTGCATTATTAGCCGTTGTGCATTATTAGAATGAAAATGTGCATTATTAAATAACACGTGGCATTAATCCAACCGTCAGATGACAAAATCGTGGGGCTAGGATTAAGAAGGAAAAAGGACAAAATATATGAAAAGTATTTGAATACATCCCTATATATATATATATATATATATATATATATATATAGGGGAGTGCTCAAATCAATAACCCAATTTATGTCAAAGATCCATGCAAATCTCATCCATTCAATTTATTAATCTAATTTCCTGTATTTTGCCACGTGGAATTGCTAAAAATTATTAAAAAAATAAAAAAGGGCATATATGGGAGATTACATATTGGACGGTTATTTCCAATCCCTTAATTCTCTCATTATTCAAACCAGTACGTGATTTTATTTTTAATCAACTTCGAGATTAGTTATCTTAATTAATTTAGTCAGATCATTATATATATTTCAAATATAGATTGCAACATAGACATTCTTTCATTTACCATTTCTTATTTTATTAAAATGAATTCTACACTGATATTTTATACTGGTATCTTGGTATTCCATTATTGTTCAACCAAGTATATAATTCCACATTACTAAGCTGTAACGACTTACATTATTGATAATGTAGATTTACATTATTTTAGATAACAAACTTTTATACATGATGAATATGTTATACTGAAACATAATCTGTTAAATAATGTAACATGTTCCATGAATGACGTCAACACAGAAACTATTATATACATTACATTTGCAATACTAAACGGAGTACAAAATCTTGCTACATTGTTCATGTTCTCCTAAAATAGAGTATGTTCCCTCTTTCGACGACCTCCGTCCCCTACATCCTCTACATCCATCTCCTCAAGGTAATCGTCAAAGTCATCTTCATAATCTACTCTTGTCCTCTACGACATGTTCAAAAGTTTATAATAAAAGTGAGATTACAATCGCATACTGAACAATGTACGTCATATATGTGTTAAAATAAAGACATTATGAAAATGAATAATGTTACATCACCAAATGAATAATGTATCACACACCAACATGAAGACTTATGTCGTTTACATTATTGCCGTAGAGAGCATACATTACTACATAATGAATCTGTTATAATGTACCCAACTGGGGTAAATAATGTAAATTATAAAACACAAATAATGTACATAACAATTCATAATAATGTAGTACAAACATGGCGACTAACGTATGCTGACTAAGCAATAATGTATACAACAACCATGAATAATGCAACGACAACTACTAATAGACATTTACAAACAATGAACATCAATAATGTACATAACCTTGCATAGTAATGAAATACGAACAAGAGAAATGAAGTATGATACCGGCAACAAACGTATCTTTACCTAAAAATCGATTCTTTTCACAAAAATTCTAGGAATCATCTCGGTAATGTAAACATAAAATTGGACAATTCTAATCGGGCATTTGAGTAACAAATGTATATCAGAGATGATTGAGAGAAACCCATGTCGAAATTACCTTAAACTGATCGAAAAATGGAGGCTTCAACTGAAAGTTTCAAGCCTACGAAACTCGGCATAGCTTTTACCAAATTCACGTTTACACCACAATTTCGGTCGTCGATGTTGATATAAGCGTCGTCTTCCACATTTGCACGATGGGTTGAGGTCTCCTTCTTCAGTGGATAAGGAATCGCCACAAACTAGGATTGAATATAGAGAGCAAAAGTGAGAAATTAGGTTATATATATATGAACATATATTCTCTTTGGAGAAATATAATATGATTATTTAATTAATTGATATGTGACAATAATTAATTGATAGTCAATTAATTAGGGTAAAATGTGTCTTATACCAAATAATGTATTATACTAAAATCCAATTCTATTTAGGATTCTATCACATGTCACATATGTGAGACACAAAACTTACATTCTCCCACTTGGCGAACATGTGGGACACAAAGTTTTCGATTCTCCCACTTGTCACACTTGACAGAGCCACAATAAAATAGACATAATAAACATAAGGCGCGCATAATATTGGACTTTATAAATACTTTCATCATTGGCAAACATAAGTATTATATTAGAAAGTATTATATTAGAGAGACTACTAATGCGGGTCATGGTGGGCGTATATCATTCGATCGATATAGTTCCTTCCATGTACCACATCACCAATATCCACTCTAATATAATCTATAAGTGACACCGCGTCCGTAATTGTCTTATTTCAAGACCTCCCGCATTAATACTAAAAACGTACATATGCTTATCAAATAATATGTATATGCATGAAAAGTAGAAACAACATTTATTGAATTCAAAATATCCATAACTTAAGTGTCTGAACCAACATGGAAACATAAAGATCAGACATTTCCATACCCAAGACCCATCATGTTAACTTATTTCATAAATGTCTTAGGTGGTAACGCCTTAGTCAATGGGTCAGCAACTATAAGTTGTGTGCTTATCCATTCTATAGATATTATTTGTTCCCGAACTTAATCTTTCATGACAAGAAACTTTAATTCCATGGGTTTAGCTCCTTTGAATACTTGTCATTCTTAGAGAAAGATACGATTGCACTATTATCACAATATATTTCAAGGGCTTGGATATTGAGGAGACAATACCAAGACCTGAAATAAAATTTTGCAATCATTAATGCTTCAAAGCAAGCCATAAATTTAGCTTTAATGGAAATCCAATCATTTCTAGTTGATCAGATTTTCTTAACGTGAGCATAAAATCTTTTGTTTCCTTTAAGTATCTCGTTATTATCTTGCAGCTCTCTAATGTTCAACACCAGGGTAACTTTGGTAACAGCCTAGCATTCCAACTGCAAAGTTGATGTCTGGTCTAGTACAGACTTGAGCATACATCAAACTTCTCACAATAGATGCATAAGGAATATTTTCCATCTCTTTATGTTCCAATTCAGTTTTTGGACATTGATCCAAACTGAATTTGTCACCTTTATGAATTGGAATAACACTTGGAGAACATGCACTCATTCCACATCTCTCTAAAATTCGATCTATGTAGTTTTTCTGATACATCCTAACATTCCACGTGATCGATCACGTGATATTTCCATTCCAAACACGTTGGATGTCTCACCCATATCTTTCATGTCAAAAATTTTAGAGAGATAATTCTTAGTGTCATGTAGTAATCCAAGGTCACTACTAGCAAGCAATATATCATCAACATACAGAACCAAAAATATGAACTTGCTCCCACTAACCTTGAGGTATATACACCGATCAGTAGTGTTTTCTTTAAAACCAAAAGCAGTAATAGTGTCATGGATTTTAAAATACCATTGTCGAGAAGCATGTTTCAGTCCATAAATTGATGTCTTAAGTTTGCAACCTAAATTTTCATTCTCTTTCTTAATGAAGTCTTCAAGTTGTTTCATGTAGACTTCTTCTTCCAAATCATAATTTAGAAAAGCAATTTTCACATCCATTTGATGTAGTTCCAAGTTAAAATGGGCTACAAGTGCCAAAATGGTTCTAAGTGAGCCCTTCTTTGATACTTGAGAGAAAGTCTCTTTATAATCAATGTTATCTTTTCTGAGTATAATCTTTGGCAACAAGTATGGCTTTAAATCTTTCGATTAAACCATTTATGTCGAATTTGGTCTTGAAGACCCATTTACACCAATACACTTTTGTCTATCAGGTAATTCGACAAGGTTCCAGACTTTATTATAATCCATAGATTTTAACTCTTCTATCATGCATCAATCTATTTATTAGAATTATTACACTTAATGGCTAGTGAATATGAAACTGGATCATTACGTATTCATATATCACATTCGGATTCTTGGAGATGTGCCACATAGTCATCAGAAATGGCCACCTTCGTTCTCATTAAGAAAGCATTAGTGGCACTTCTGGAGAGGCGTCTTCCAACCTATGTTCAATGACTTTGGCATCATCATTAAGTGGTTGGTCATTCAAATATTGTTAGGCTGTTCAACAATATTTGGCACACTTAATTCTTGAGGAAATGAGGGAAGAGGGAAATCTACCCTTATTTCACTAATGACCGCATTATGAGTGTTAAAACTCCCACTGATCTCACCATTCTCAAAGAATCATATATTTCCAGTTTCCACAATTCTCGTGCTATCATTAGGACAATAAAACCTATGTACCCTTTGGATTTTTCTGGTAACCCACAAAATAACCACTATCTGTCTAAAATCTAATTTCTTTTTTTGCGAAGAGTATACTCTAGTTTCCGCTGGACAACCCCAAACATGAAGGTGCTGCAAACTGGATTTTCTACCAGTCCAAAGTTCATAAGAGAGTCTTTGGTACAATCTTACTAAAAACTCAGTTTAATACATAAATAGCGGTTCTAAGAGCATAAATTCACAACGTTATGGGTAAGGTAGAATTATCATACTTCTAACCATTTCCATGAGAGTTCGATTTCGTCTCTCAGCAACAACATTCTGATGTGGCATACTTGGCATAGTATATTAAGCATAAATGCCATGCTTTCTTAAGTATTTGGCAAAAGGTCCATGTAATTGACTTATTTTAGTGGTACGACCATAAAATTCACCACATCTATCAGATCGAATAATTTTCACCTTTCTATTTAATTGCCTTTCAACCTCAGTCATAAAATGTTCAACCGTGCCTGAGATTTTTCTTGCAATAAGTAAATCCATAACGCGAAAAAAAATCGTCAATAAAGGTGAAAAAAATATTTTTTCTCTACCAAAAGTCGAGACATCAAAAGTTCTGCAAATATCTGTATGTATAATTTGAAGGAGCTCATTGCTTCTTGTGGCATTTTTAGTATTGTGTTTGGTTTGTTTACATTTAATACAATCCACACAAACGGTAATGCTTGTAAAGTCTAAATTCAAATGAATATTATCCTTTATAAGCCTCTTAATTCTTTCACTAGAAATATGATCCAGTTCCTTTATGCCATAAGAATGATAAATTCGAATGAATATTATCCTTTAGATGCTCCTTCGGTTGCAATTTAAGCATGAGATGCACCCATCACATACTTCTTCATCTTATGCTCCTCTTAGACCAATACGTTTCTCAATTCTTTAAGATTCCACTAATCTTTTATAGTGAATCAATTTGGAATGGTCCATATTGAGGAGGTAAGGAAGTTAGGGTGAATTGGACAAGGAAATCCCCATCCACCTATAATCCTAATTTCAGCTTAGAAGATATGTTATTTATGTCCATCATATGCTCGTACATAGTCCGAGAACCATTATATTGCATGCTCATGAGATCCTTCATAAGTTTTCCTGCAATAGACTTATATGCAGTTGTGAAGCGATCCTCAACATTCTGCAAACATTCTTTTGCAATGTCAATCGTTGAGAAACTTTATCTGCAACAACCATTCTAATGAACTATAAACTTAGTCCTGTTAGATTTTTCCCAAGCATTATGGGCAATCAGCCAAACTACTTTGATCATAAGATCATTGACTTATCATTCAACAGTGTTAGGTCCAAGTCCATTACATCAAGAGTGAACTCAAGTTTCTCTTTCCATTCAGAGAAGTTAGTTCCATTAAGTGCGGGAAAATTTGAGATACACATACTATTAGAAAAAAATATGTTTTTACATTATGAGAGCAATTAAAAGATGAATGCTCACATATAAAAGCTTTGAATAATAACACGAACATTAATTTGAAAACCCATATCATGAGGCAATTATGAAAACTCATTTGGGTAGTCTTCATACAATAATAAAAATCATGCTTTTAATATCTATATCTTAATTCAATAATTGAGTAAAAATAAATTGGCGTACCTTTGGGTAATCGACACCAATTTAAATTATTAACTCCATTAGTGTTCATTATGTCGCAAAGACTATTTCCTTTGAAAATCTAGACCTTTTATGACAAACAAACTATTTAGATAATGAATAGTCACAACAAGCATAATGATTAATTGCATAAACAGATTTTCATATTAACTTGATTATAAACTCTTCTTATTTTACCTCGCTTTGGTGATTGCAAAACAAACATAATATAATCAAGAATGTATAGTGATTAATTGCTTAAGTATATTTTCACTTAATTTGATTATAAACTCTTATTATTTTACCTCACTTTGGTGATTGTAAAATAAACATAATATAATCAAGAACATATAGTGATTAATTGCTTAAACAAATTTTCATACGAGTTGGATTATAGACTCTCCCTATTTTGCCTCACTTTGGTGATTGCAAAATAAACATAATAAGTTATATATTAAAACATGAAGTGAATTTTGAAATCATTCATTCCACCTTCTCTGTAGATTCATAATCATGAAACATTTAATTGAAATCTCAATTCACCAATATATATATTCACACTCAATTTACATACGGTATTTACACGATCAGTATACTCAAATCTATTCCATATACATAGATAAAATCAATTCAGAAACAACCAACGATCATTCATATACACTACATCATGCAAATATATATCAAGTATATAAAAAAAAGTCTTCAATTAATAAAGTAATTATACCAATACAGTTCACAAACAAATTATGCGAACAAAATTAAATTACCAATTCCATCGTACTGTGTGGATTCATACGGAAACAATTATTATTTCATAAAGAGAGCCAATCAAAACATAGTTGTTAAATTAGTCATATGAATTGATGTACACCACAAAAACGTAATACACAATTTGAATCAACTTTATTTGAAATCATAATCCATTAGCCGAAAGAGATTTACCGAAACCAAAAAAATACAAGGATACATAATTCTCGAATTTGAAGTCATAATATGCTTAAAACATGTTTTAAAAACAGTAGATTAATTCATAGTAATTTATCAAAATAAATTCAAAAATATGGTTTTTCATAATACGAAAATACATGAGTTCTCAACCATGCTCTAATACCACATGTTGGACATTATTTATCATAATATATTCAAGAATACATAATTGAATATAAATAAAGCAAGATCTTTGAACATCATGTATTTCACGTAAAACCATAAACATAATAGGATCGAAAACTAACCTTTATGATCCATAGCGGAAGCGATTGGAGAAGACGAAGAGAACTTCCTCGGACTTTCTTTGGCGTAGTAGCGCAGCTGCAACTCCAAGGATTTGTTTCTCTCTCTTTCCCTCATTTATGTGTTCTCTATAATGTGTGTGATTTGATGGGATCTCACACTTAATTATAAAAGCCCTAAAATTCCTTTCCATCTAAGAGACCCAAAATAATTAGTAAAACGTTTCTTATTGACCAAGAATATAATCTTTCGTCTATTAATATTACTAATTCATCACAATCAATTCTAATCAAATTTTAATAATATATATGCACATTTCTTTTACTTGATGGCCAAGGGAATGAATATTCATTCCATAATAAGATTATGTAATCAATCTTTTCCATTCATTGGCAATCAATCGGCACACATATATATATAGAGAGGTGTATTCATATACTTTTCCTATATTTGATGCTTTTTCCTTCTTAATCTCCACCATTCATTATCAAGATCTAATGGAAGAGATTAGGGCCTGATTGAATTAATTTTATTCATTAAAAAATTGGTGAAGGGCTTTTAAGGGAATGACAAAATCGTTGGTTATGGTAAGTCCATGATTTTCTCCCTCAAAAGATCTTGCAGCGGTTTTTTCATAGTATCCCAGAATTCTTTCTTCTCTGTCGTCCTTCTTCCTTTCTTCCATCTTTCTTCTCTTTTATCTTTCTTCGTTATTTGGTCATTAAAATTTCGGTTTTAAATTCCGGCTTTAACAAAGCCGTCGTTCGTGCCAAACAATGGAAGAAAGTGGTTCTTCAACAATGGACGAAGCTTATGATTCAAACATGGACGAAGGTAAATTTGTTCGAAAACTCATAGTTTATTGTATCCACGTTTCATTACTTCCAAAATTGACGTTCCATAACTGAGTTTGCATGGGCTAGGGTTTAGAAACTGACGTTCCATAAATTTGTTGTAGGGGTCTACTAGGGTTTAGAATTGAGTTTGCATGGGCTAGGGTTTAGAAACGGCGGCTGGGATGTTGTATTATTTGTTAATCTTAATGTTCATTCATTAGTAGATAATGTACAGATTCGAATAAATGTTCCAAGTTTTATTTGGTCTTGCTTTTGGTTTACACACGTTAAGTAATATAGGGTGTTGTGTTATTAGATACAAATAATGTAGATTTAATACAGTATAATGTAAATGATTATATAGATAATGCACGTTTTATTTTGTATTGTTTATGGTGGAGACTCGTTAATTACACTAGGTGTTGTGTTATTAGATACATATAATGTAGATTCATTACTGTATAATGTAAATTATTAGATAGATAATGCACGTTTTATTGTTTATTAGCTGAGATTGTTTTTTTTTTATTGTGTGCAGTGGTTGTTGTACCTGACTGCTCGAAAGATTTGAAGCCTGTGGTTGGGCAGAAGTTCAAATCTCTGGATTTTTGTTTTGCGTTCTACGATGTGTATGCCCGTGCTGTGGGTTTTGATACTCGCAAATCACAAATGAGGAAAACTGATGGTATAATTACTTGGTATAACGTGGTTTGCAACAGGGAAGGCAGCAAGAAGTCGAGCGAGGATGACCAAGCAAATGCACGGTCTGGTTTTTCGATTAAACGTCGACGTTTATCAAAGCGTTGTGGTTGTAAAGCCAGTATCTCATTCAAGTTCTTCTCCGATGGAGGAGTTTCAGGTTATACTGTCGAGGAGTTTAACGAAGTTCATAACCATTACATGGTTGGGACAGAGCATCAGCAGTTTATGTCAATCAATCGAAAGTTGGACGACGTACATCATCAATTTATCCTTGATTGTTCAAAGGCTAACATAGGCCCCACGCTCACGTTTAACGTGCTGAAGGAAATTCTCGGTGGTTTTCAGCTCGTTGGCTGCAATGTTGGGGATATAAGGAATGCTTCACGAGACATCAAAGCATACGTTCATGGTATTGACGTACAAATGGTTTTGGATGATATGGCTAGGAAGAAGGAGATGTCCGAGGCATTCACATATGAGTACGAGGTTAATGCTAGCAACCAGCTGGTTGCTCTGTTTTGGTGTGATGGTTTGATGAAGAGGAATTACCACATGTTCGGTGATATTGTGGCTTTTGACACCACCTACAACACCAATAGGTATACCTGTCGTGCATTATAACAGTTTAATATGTACATTATTGAATGCATTTAAATATACTATTTATGCATTATACATGTTTTTTGCTTGAATTATGCTGGCTTATGTTACACAGGTATTGTATGATCTTCGCGCCATTCACGGGAAAGGACAATCATGGACGACCAGTAACTTTCGCTGCTGGTTTGGTAAGCAACGAGAAGACAGGCGCTTTTGCATGGCTGTTTAGACATTTTGTCCAATGTATGGGTGTTGCTCCGAAGATGATTGTTACAGATCAAGATTTGGGGATGAGATCGGCTATTGAAGAGATTCTTGTTGGGACTCGCCACAGATGGTGTATGTGGCATATCATGCATAAGTTGGCCAATAAAGTTCCTGGTCGGTTGTTGCGGGACGAAGATTTCAAGAAAGAGTTCAATGCCTGCGTCTGGTCGGATCTGCTAGAACCCGACGAGTTCGAAGAAGAGTGGAATGGAGTACTTGAACGTTACGACCTGGAAGACCATGGTTGGTTGAAGACATTGTACGACTACAGGCAATTATGGATACCTGCATACTTCAGAGATTTCCCGATGGGCTCGATGATTAGGACCACCTCTATTTCTGAGTCAGAGAACAGCTTCTATAAAAAATTTCTGAAGCCACGCAACAACATTGCCGAATTCTACTTGAATTTCAACCAAGCTGTGGATTTCCAGCGGAATAGTAGAACAAAGCTGGACTACCAAGACGCGACTGCCCTACCTATATTGGCCACTGCTCTTCCTTTCGAGAAACATGCTTCTACTCTGTACACAGATAGTATGTTCAAGAAAATACAAGAGGAGATTGTTGAGGGAAATGACAGATGCCGCGTTTTGGACTTCTCGTCTGCAGACATGGTGGACACCTACAAACTCGGAGACAGCCTTCGCAATTCGTACTTTGTGAGACATGATAAGAGTGACGAGTCATACTCATGCGATTGCAAACTTTTCGTTAGGCAGGGATATCTGTGCAGTCATATATTCTTTTTGTTTAGGAACAATGAAGTGAAAAAGATTCCGGATGACTACTGTGCAAGTAGATGGCTGAAGACCCCGCTAGCTAAGGCTGTCCATGGACATGTTGATGAGACTTTACCTACACAGTCCTTTGTTGATGAAAGGCAAAACGTTTCAAAGCAAGGGATCTCACTGTTCTATGGTTTTCTTCGTCGCTTTGAGACGGACATTGATGTGCTTCGTGCATTCGTAGGTGGACTAGAGGAACTGGGCAATTCACTTCAAGCTGGAACTCCTTTAACATCCGTTTCTGAGAAGAGGCGCATGATTGAACAGTTTTATGGAATGGAAAGGCCGGAAGTCGTCGAGGTCCACCCTCCGGATGTGGTAAAGACGAAGGGGCACGCGAGCAGCTCCGCTAGTCGTCTGATTTCCAAGAGAGAAAAGGCTATCAAGGATGCTACTAGGCCCCTTAGACGGTGTAAGGCGTGCGATGAGTTGTGCCATCATGACTCTAGAAATTGTCCAATGCTTAAAGAGCTTGAAATGGAGAATGAGCTGCGTAAGGGAAAGAGGAAATGTTGATTTATTATCATTCAAACAACATTATTTTTCTTTGTTTTGCGTTTTATGCGCAGTGTTTAAGTCTATTTCTTCCCACCTTGAACAAGGATTTTTAAATGATTGTTCATTATTAAAGTTTTTTTGTGCATTATTGTTATCTATTTTTTACATTATTTGAATTTACTACGTGCAACGTATTCTGATTTATTACAGGAGCCGGGTGTTTTGGAGTCATAGTATTTTCCATAATGTGAATCACCGTGCATTATATGGATATTTACAAACATTATCCATGCATAAGTGTTACATTATTGTGTTATATGCATTGGTATGTAACTTCACAAAAATCACGGAAAAGTGCATTATAAATCGAGTTATTTACATTATTTGTTTACTTATATGCATTGTAGTTTTCTAATACATTATTCCCTGAATATTGTACATTATTAGGCAATAATTTGTAATTATTAAGTTATAAGAAGCCATTACCAGTTTTGTGCAGCAAGCATATAGTACCAACATTTCCAAAACATTCTAAATCACCTAGTTCAGGGGTATCCAAAACATTTAGTACCAACATATCCAAAACAATCCACCATATCCAAAGCATTCGGACCCTCAACTTCAATGTTCACCCTTCCATCATAAAAAAAACATCTAGTTCATATCCAAATCAAAACCCATCTAGTTCACTCGATCCCATAATTCTCGACCCACCTTTCAAAGCTGAATTTAGTCGGCTTATCCATCCAATGCTTCGTGGCTTGTGTTTGGTTGGTCCCAGTCTTCGAGTTGTGTGGAGAAGTTAGCAGAGCAGTTGTAAACTTCATTCGCAACAATTCCAGGCTCTTCGTTCCTTTGCCAGTTAGACCACAGTCCCAATCCTTCTCCCTCTCTCCGAAGTACGTCTCCATATGCCTCATCACATACACCCCCGTGTCCATTGTGGCACTGTTGTTCCTCCACGGCATTGTCACGACATGCGCACTACATTTTCTGACCTGTGCCGCCATTTTTGAAACCTTGGACTTCGTAAGGGCTGCTGCAAAGAATTTTTTCTACACGGCAAAAAAAATAACAAATTAACACTGGAATATAATGTGCAATTTGTGATGTGTAATGCAGAAATTGTGTTGTATAATTCAGAAATGGAGAATGTGAAACTGGAATATAATGTGCAATTTTGGATGTGTAATGCAGAAATTGTGTTGTATAATTCAGAAATTATGTGCTGTAATCTATATTACCAGAAGAGAGGGTGTCTCCCCATATTTTTCTCCAAAGGTCCCGTGTGTCTCCGCCAAGGTGTGATCAATGATGTTCATATTGGAATCTCGAAGATCAAAACAGACCACATACTGATGGGATGCTCTCCAAACTGGGAAGAAGAACTGCACAACGGAAGGACCATTACAACACATTATTATCTCCATTACATCTACGAAACAACTACATTATTTCACTATAACTCACCATTTCATACTTGTCCCACTGATAGCTGCCCGATTCCAATTGTTTCCTCCAACACCCTGGTCCAGAACGTATCAAACTTGAATTCTTCGGTCCATTCGGGTTGTGCGTCCACCATTGACTGAATCTGTAGTTTGTTTGGGTTAGCCGTATCAAACTTGACAGAAACATGGAGAGAACGGTGTACACTCACGCATGGTTTTGTTGAGAAGAAAAGCCTGGAAACTGTCTCCGGTGCCTTGTTCCTTTCCATTGTATTCAGGTAAGAGCTCCATGTGTCGATAACATCGGGGCTCACTGGCTTGAATGGCGCTAATGACTGCATCTCGATCTGCACAGTACTCTTAAAGTTGTCGTGGTAGACAACTGAATCCCTGTACATGTTTAGCCAGTTAAAACAAATTGACATGTCCCAAAAATGAGAATATCTAAAGTATAATTTTTACCTGTTCTTCTCCGCAGTGTTAAGAACCCAGTAGTAGATTTGCTTGTCCACTGTGTGTGGCTTTGCCGTCAGTCTAACCGCTCTCTCGTTGAATGGAGACCGGGCAGCCAGACTAGGCTTCTTCATTCGTCCTGTTTCCCTTCTTGAAAAAAATAAAGACACATATAAAGCAATTAGTGGATCTATTACTTTAGTTTTTGAATTAACTACGCTATTCGATACCTCATCCGCATCCGACTCTTGTGCGATGTGTTTCCCTCTCGCTTTTTCTTGATCACCAACCTTTCGACCACCATGTTTAGGAACTACAGGTTGTAGTGGCTCATTTGTTCTCGCAACACCAATCTGTACGCCCTTAAGGGGTGCAGCAGTCTGTACCTGTAAACAAGAAAAAAATATTACAATTCAACAATGCATGACATCAACGTAATAATGCATAAAATTGTGTCTCCATTTAGATATTCAACCTCTTGCCGAATGTCCATCTGTTTGCCCTTTGCTGCCTTCGAAGTTCCCTCCCTAGCTGGCTGTTTTCTCTTGGCTGGCGGAACCTCAATGCGTCTCCCTTTGGTTGTCTGGGTTATTTTAAAAAATAGTTAAACAAAATGAACTGATTAATGCAGTAATATATACATATAATGTACAGCTTGGGGCATATAATGAAAGTTTTTTATTACCCAATGCAAGTAATGCTTGGGGCATATATTTACCTTGACGGTGTCCTCTACGGCTGCACTCTTTGATTTGTCTTTATCTTTCCCGGCTTTACTCTTGGCCGCTGCATTCTCCCTATCCTTCCCATCATCTTCGACACTGCTTCTACGCACCTGCAAACAATGCAACACATATAAAAAATGTGTAATAATGATACTAACTAATAACACTTAATCATTTATTTTCTTGGTGCATACCTCAGTTGCTGCTCCTGACCTATGCAAGCGGGAAGGTTTCTCAACCCGTGCACCGAGCATCTCCTGCTGTGTTATCAGGGATATCACTGCCTATTTGATCTTGTATGGGCATGTCCCCTCCTTGGTCAGCAGCACCAACCGGCTCATCTTGGGCTGTATCATCATTGTTCGTTGTCCCTGAACCACCAGCCATGTCTGTCGGCTGTGTTTGCTGTGACGCAAACGGGTCAGGACATTCAAAACCCTCAAGCACAAAAGATGGCCTATCGAAGCCTCTTGCAATCTCCTTCTTCTTGTCATACGCCGACATCATTTTTTCCATCTCTTCAATCCACTCTGGACTGTACTCCTCTTCGTCTTGCCTTGCCTGAGTCAATTGCGTAACTATTTCTTCATCTTGAACTACAATCTCATCCTCTAATCCCAGCAACTTCTTCCCTATCTGACTCCCTACTCGGATGCCCTGATCCTCCAGCAGTTCAACGGGTATCATCTTGAAATCCTCTACCCACGTCGTGATGGCATGGCCCATCAGCACACTTGAAGCGATGAACTTATCTCGTATACGTTTAGCTCTGTTTGTGCTTGGTGCTGCACCATCTCCTCTGTTCACAGCCTGCAACCTCCTAGCTTCCTCATCCATCAAATACTTTTCCTTATCAACACGGTCCTCCAACCTTCCAGTACCGAACTGATCACGCTCGGCATCCTCTCATTGTTTTAGGGTTTCTGTTGTCCAGCCCTTCATTGTTGGCCATGCACGGATGACACGCCTTCGTATGTGAACTACGCGGTCCACATACGCACACTGACAATAAACAAAGTTTGCCAAATGGTCTGTAATGTATTGAATAATATATATAATGCAACAGAACAACTATCAGTAATGCATACTTAAAAGGAATATTGAAACATGATCAAACATAAAAAGAGATCAATAATGCATGTTCTACTATGTAAGTAATCAATGTAAAAGATCTAAACATTCAATCATTGTTTCACTAACCAATAGAAAGTGGATAGGTCCCGTGAAATATATGGTTTCACCTCTCTTCCACGTAGGATACGTGGCCTCCAACACGGATAAGACGTACCCACACCAATTGTAAATTCTAATCTCATCAACGTCGTTGATGAACTGTAGAATTTTGGGCTTAAGATTACCGTCTGCAGGTGTCTCTATCAGTATATTCTCTAGCATGAACATAAACATGCGCTTGAAATCTGGACCACCATTCACCTCGGCCATGATCAGTTTGGCAATGTCTTTAGCCGTCATTTTGTACCGACTCTTACCACACTTATCTGCAACGTAGTCGTTGAACCGAAACTCCGTCTGTTTATCATCTGGCCTTGAGATTGGTGTGGGGCCTCTGGGAAAACCTAGGGTCAAATGGACGTCCTCCTCATCAAGCGTCAAGGCCCCACCACCACACAAAGGAATCTGGCACCTAGCTAGATTTAACGAGTTGAGAACCCAGTAGGCAATGTAACCAGGGATCTCCTTGATGTTGAAGTGGAGTACAGCGCCAAAGCCAATTCATGCACGGCTTCCTTCTGCCGTGGAGTCAGGCCTTTCAAACAGTTCAGGAATTCTGTAGTGCTTCGGCTGTATAGGTGGTCTACTTTTTTTCCTCTCTGCTTCCTCTTATCGGGGTCTTGATCTGAGGTACCAGCCTCGGCCGTGTTCCGTTGCTCAAGTCTTTCTCGAAATTTTTGGGCAATTGCTAGTGGAAGAACATCATCCACTGCATCATCAACGACCAACCTTGGATGCTTCTTTGCTGGAGAAAAAAACAGTGCTGAATATCATGAATGCAACACAATAACCGTATAATGTGCAAATCCAACCAAATAATGCTGCACATACCAATAATGCAAAACATTAACTGTATAATGTGCAAATCTGATCATGTTTAAAAACAGTAGGGAAATTGAATAATGCATAACAATAACTGTATAATGTTCATAACTGACATTACAATAAGGTTAACAGAGCATGTATTAGTGCAGAATATCAACCTAACAATCAGTACTCAATAATGGACAATTCCAAACCAATAATGTACAATTCAAACCTAATAATGCATGATTCCATCCTGCCGGATGTAGCAGTCATTGTTTTGGCAAGGAATCACAAGTCCAAATGAGTGAAAATAACTATAAAATGCAACAACTATACATTATAATGCAACAAGTGTACAGAATAATGTGACTTAATACTGACACCACTTGAGATAAGTTCAAAACAGAGTTCCAATGGACTTGTCATGCAAAATTTAAGGAGAAAAATGGACAATTCCAACCAAAAATGTCCAATACTACAACACCCATATTTCAATAATGTGAACAAAATGGACCCACATTTTGGAAAGAACATAACAGATCTGCAATAGACTTTTACTGCACAAATAAAGGCTACAAATGTACAAATACTGGTACATAATGCATCAAACTAGACTACAACAAACCTACTAGTTCTTAAATCTCACTACTCAGCAGTAGACACCTCCAAACAAATGCTCACTACTACTAAACACAGATATCAGTAAAGGTGCAGACAAAACAAATGATGCAGAAATTGAACTGTCTAATGCAAAAAAAAGAACACCACTTAGGCAATCATAATACAGAGAGAAACTAGACTTGTAATGCAAAAAATAAAGGCAACAAATGTATAGAAAACGTTCCATAATGTACCAAAATAAGGAAAAGCACACAATCAGTTTCTTAGAAATGGCGCAGCAGTCTCACCTTCGGTTTGCGTCGGCTGGCTTTTGAAAGGCCGTCCTCTCTTTGACACCGCAAATCAAACAGATACTACAGCAAAACCGCACCAAATTAGTCTACAGAACCAACAAAATCAACGTCTTACTTCCAGGGTCGTGTAATAAAAACAAAATCACCAATTTCAGGTCGAATTCATCCCAAAACCAACGTCTTACTTCACATATCAATACCGAGAATATCGAATGTCAATAACAAATATTAAAATGTCAACAACTAAAAAATAACACTTACAATTTACATATCAATACCGAGAATATCAAATGTCAACAACTCGTATTAAAATGTCAACAACTAACAAATAACACTTACTATTCACATGTCAATATCGAGAATATCGAATGTCAACAACTTGTATTAAAATGTCAACAACTAACAAATAACACTTATAATTCACATATCAATAGCGAGAATATCGAATGTCAACAACTCGTATTAAAATGTCACCAACTAAAAAATAACACTTATAATTCACATATCAACTACGATGTCAACAACAAACATTATTTATGTCAACTACAATGTCAACAACAAACTTTATTTATGTCAACTACGATGTCAACAACAACTTTATTTATGTCAACTATTATGTCAACAACAAATATTTTCATGTCAACGACGTATATTATTTATGTCAACAACAATGTTTTACTTATAATTCATGTCAACAACAATGTTTTACATATAATTTATGTCAACAACATTTTTCATAAAATACAACCTAAACTCAACCCTTCTCACCATCACCCACAGCTCCATCTCATCCACAACTCCCACACCTTCCACAACATGACTCTCCACATCTTTCTCCACCACCAATCACACTATTTCTATTCAATTTTTACAGTAAACAAACACTTCATTTATTGCTCAACATATGAACACAACAATCACTTATTATCTCTTTGCATCATCAACAATCATATACCACAAAAGTAGATTCTCTTTGCATATGTCAACAACTAAAAAATAACACTTATAATTCATATATCAATACCGTGAATATCGAATGTCAACAACTCGTATTAAAATGTCAACAACTAACAAAATAACACTTATAATTCACATATCAATAGCGAGAATATCGAATGTCAACAACTCGTATTAAAATATCAACAACTAACAAATAACACTTATAATTCACATATCAATACCGAGAATATCGAATGTCAACAACTCGTATTAAAATGTCAACAACTAAAAAATAACACTTATAATTCACATATCAACTACGATGTCAACAACAAACATTATTCATATCAACTACGATGTCAACAGCAAACATTATTCATGTCAACTACGATGTCAACAACAAACGTTATTTATGTCAACAACAACATTTTACAAATAATTAATGTCAATAACAAATATTTTCATGTCAACGATCTATATTATTTATGTCAACAACAACGTTTTACATATAATTCATGTCAACAATGTTTTACATATAATTTATGTCAACAACATTTTTCATAAAATTTATGCCAACGACCTATATAATTTATGTCAACAACAAACGTTATTATATCAACATCTCATATTAAAATGTCAACAATATCAAATGTCAACAACTCGTATTAAAATAACAGTCTTTCTGCTCGTACACGTACTCCTGCGCCGATTTATTCAGCAGCATCACAAAGATCGAGTGATTCAGCAGGAATTTCTTCAAAATAACAGCAGGAATTTTCAGCTCTAAACTAAAATTTGAAAAACATTGCTATTTATTAGAACTTCCGATGGTTGAGAAAATCGGAGAAGCAACTAAAAAGGGGAAAAATTCCTAATTCACTGGTTAGGAATATCTAAGATCATAACCACACAAGCAATAATTTCATCGATCGATTGAAAATGCTCAAACATAAAATCAAAATAAAAAATGAGGAATCATGTGGATGCAAAATTAAACATGAACTCCACATTTGAAATCAATTTCGGCTGGAGAACGTCACCTTATCGCCGGTGGTGGCGGCTTCCTTCTTCGACGCCGTAAATGAACACTTATCTTTTCTCTTATCCTGATTAATTTGCTGCTGCCTACTCTATAGACTGCAGAAACAATATCAATAAACACAAACATTAAAATAAAATATGAAAGAAATGTCTGGAAAAAAAATTAAGATGATCATCAATTGAATATAGATATATGGGATTCGGATTAGTAGATCGCGAATTTAAAAAGTGATTGTTTGATTAAAAGTGAAGTAAACTGTACCTGTACATGAAGATATCGTGGCCAGGGATGAGGCGGCTGTTGCAGAAGGAGCAAACCCTCAGAAAACTAGCAGTTTGAACGTAATCCGCCGAATTGCGCCGCTGGAGCCTCGGAGCAGCCGCAGCGGAGGCCATGTAGTGTTGATTTAGGTCGCCGTTGAACGGATTGTGAGGATCCGACGGCTGATAGAGCTGCGCCACAGCTCCGCCGTTGAGTTCCAAGGTGAATTCGGTCATGCTCGTAGTCCTCTTCATCGGCGCCCGACCTCTCTTCCCCATCATCATGTCTGCTCTAGAAGCTTCCTCTCACAGATTTATGATTCAATCGAAGCGATTTGCGAAAGAGAGGGAGAGTGCAGAGAAGAGGAAGGTTGGGGAAGATAACAAAGAGCCAGAAACGACGACGGATTTGACGGCGACGAAATGGAGGGGAGAAGTTGCTGCTCTTTGTTTTCAATTGGGTTTAAACGAAATTACCATTATGCCCTTTTATAATTAATTAATCTAAAAATATTTTTTGTGTGACAAAATCTGGACCACTCATTTAATAAAAATGAGTGGCTAATATTGCATCTCATTTCTCAATTAGCCTAAATAATCTCAATTGATCAGATCACATATATATATATATATATATATATATATATATATATATATATATATATATATATATATATATATCTTGTTAGGTTGAGATTATTTAGCTAAATTGAGAAATGAGATGCAATATGGGCCACTAATCCACAAGATTAACAAAATGTCAACAAATACCACATTATGTCAACAAGGGGGTATAATTGTCTTTTCATTAAATTGTGTTTGAAATCATTTTCTAAAATCCTCTCTAAAACTCTAGCTT